>NC_051231.1:34712734-34745234 GCF_015220715.1 Pygocentrus nattereri | reverse complement strand
CCGTTTAGCGCCTGTATGTAAATTAGAGACGTTATCACGTCAGAGGAATGCAGACCACTGCGGGACGATGCGAGGGTGAGTCTGTGAGACGCGCTGGTCTGTATGTAAACGACTGGTGGGCATCACGGCGGTGGGTCACAGACTGTGATGACTATGAAAGCGCGCTGTGTGAATGGGGAGGTGAGAGAACGGCCGTTTGCATGTCTTCAGTTGTGTGTTACACTGTTAGTCATTGTTATTCACATATTTCACCCCCCCCCCCCCCCCCCCAAACACCCCCCACCCCCATCCCCCCAAACACACACACACACACACACACACACACACACACACACACACACACACACACACCTCACCCCTCCACAGTCTGCTGGTTCTCAGGGAGAGACGGGACATTCTGGACATGGGTGTCAGGGTAATGTCATCAACGCTGTGTGTGTGCGCGTGTGTGTGTGTAGATGTTTGGGATTCCACACACCCCGTTTGCGTCAGAGGAGACCCCCAGGAGGGAGCAGAGATGGGGCAGAGACTGATGGGGTCAAAGGTCCTACACGGGACAGATATCAACAGTGTGAATCTCTTTAAAGCAGTGAGTCTCAGCAGTTCAGTCTAAAGGCCAACACCGGCAGCTGTGAATGAACCTAAACCATCTGATGTAGTGTGAGCAGGTTAGAAGGTCCCACCTGGTGTGTTACAGGGAAGGAGGCTTGTTCGCTCGCTGTGCTCCGTCCCCTCCACACTCCTAATGTAACGCTTGGCGTTTTTCCGCTCATTTTACTGCACAGTTTCTGTTTATTTGCAGAGATAAACTGAGGAAAAAGTCTAATTATAACGGTGTGCTACATGACGACACCCTCGTATCTCCAAAACGGGAACTTTACAGGAGAAGGAAAAAACATACCTTGCTTTTAATGGAAGTGAATGGAACCAGAATTGTTTCCAAGACATTTTGGGCCGTTTGTTTTTGTCCATTCATCATGAAATTTACACACAACCTTAAGAGCAACAGGCACTTTCAAAATATGTCAAAAACTGAAAATCAACAAAAATGGAGATAAAGTTTTCCTCTGACCGCAGCGACATGCAAAGAGCACAATCTGTGCCTGACCCCCCCCTCTATATTAAATAATTCTGAAAATGTAATGTACTAATGTAATGAGGGAAAAGGACTTGAATGTAAAAAAAAGACTTTTTAAAAAACAAAACAACAGCACAGCTGCTACTGAGACGGGTCAGATAAACACGGCCAAGGTCGCTCCCTCAGCAGCTGCGTACGTGGTGTTTTAATCCAAAACTACACGGTCAGGCTTTGGACATTCAGTTCGGCCACAAATCTGCACAGTTAGCGTCCAGATAACTAAAAAACTAGATAAAGACGTTTTGCGACTGTTTTGAGGAGGTTTTGGGTCGAAAATGTTTTTTTTTAAACTCCATTCATGGTGGAGGGAGACATGCAGGGCGCTGTGCGGCAAAATAGTCCCCAAAGAAAACTCATTATTCCAGATTTTCCACTGTTTTCCATCATCAATGTTCCATATAAGCTCAGAAGACTCGTGTAGGTTCTCTGGTGGTTCTGGATGGTAAATAAAGTGTCTATATCTGTGTTGTAGTCATGGCGACGCCTGGTTCCCATCACCACCACTGTAAAGACGTCTGAACCGTTTCACACCAAACCCTCTGGATCTCTGATTACACCATAAACACTGAGCTATGGGGGCATTGAGAAATTGGTGGAGTTGCCCTTTAAGTCTAGTCCTGGACTAATGTCCACAGTGAATCGGTAGCACAAGGCCTTGTGTGGCTTATCCGTGCTGTTTGTTTAATAAAGCTTTATTAGACTTTTATTTCTATGATGTTATTCCTCCTCGTTATCAAGCAGGCCGCTCATTTAGCCCTGAGCTCTGCAGGAAGCGCAGCGCAGCGCTGATGATGTAATCAGGACAGCTCTGCCGTGTGTGCAGAGTGTCCTGATCCTTCAGAAGTTCTCCGACAGGAAACACTTTCCGAGCTATTTCTGAGGGTCTTCATCCGAGCTGTACTTTGCGCTGGACGCTGTTTTTGCACTGGATTCTGTTTTCCGACCCAATTATGCCGCAGATATTTCCTGTTAGGGAGGAATTTCCTGAACAGCCAGTTAAGCAGCTCTTTTTAGTAACTGAGGCTCTATTTGTATTTCGTTTTGCAACCAGACGCCTTTCCAAATCATTTTGGCCCGTTTATTTTGGTCCATCCTTCATGAAATTTACACACAGTGTAAAGACCGACATGCATTTTCAGATGATACCAAAAACAGAAAATCAACAAAAACGGAGATACGAGGTTTTGTTCCGACAGCAGCGAGATATTCCGGCTCATCCTTCTTTCCAGGAGACTTCCAGGAGTGAAGGTGGGCGATATCGAGTATTCTGTCCACTATTACGAGTGAACTGCACTTCGCATGTGCTGCCGTTTTCAGTTTAAACCTCACAGAAAAAATGAGTAACGGAGGCTTTTAATGAGCGTCATGCCCACTGTAAGCCTACGTTATCAACACTTATTAAGCTTGGGATAGTGTAGTGGGTGGTGGTTGGTTAGTGTAGTGGGTGGTGGTTGGTTAGTGTAGTGGGTGGTGGTTGGTTAGTGTAGTGGGTGGTGGTTGGTTAGTGTAGTGGGTGGTGGTTGGATAGTGTAGTGGGTGGTGGTTGGTTAGTGTAGTGGGTGGTGGTTGGTTAGTGTAGTGGGTGGTGGTTGGTTAGTGTAGTGGGTAACACCTCTGCCTTCTACACTGTAGACTGGGGTTCAGTCCCCTGCCTGGACAAGCTCCCTACACTGTACCAATAAGAGTCCTTGGGCAAGACTCCCAACACCACCTTGGCCTCCCTGTGTAAAATGATCAAACTCTAAGTCGCTCTGGAGAAGAGCGTCAGCCGAATGCCGTAAATGGAAATTAAGCTTGGAGTAATCTCCAATGAGCTGCTAATGATTTTAGCCACACTAACTACATACTTCGGATGCTAATAAGCTTCCATTATGTGCTGCTACTACCGTTTTTAGCTCTGAAAATTAAAAGTTTTTATTAAAAGTTAATTAGCGGAACGTCCGTCTTCGTTAGCGCGTTTCAGCTGAGTAGCTGTGTTGTGTTGCGGGAGGGCGGAATCTACGGAGCCCTGATTCACAGCAGGATAATATTTCTGACCGGAGTGATTCCATATCCAATGTTTCATGTTTCTGATCTCACTATTATTCTAATAGGTGGCAACAAACAAACAAACAAACAAACAAACATTCTTTGTACAGGTGTTACTCTTCACTTCTGTGTTCTAGATATGCTAATTAGCACATCTCTGCCCTTCCACACCAAATGGCAGAGTGCAGGCAGAGCACAGCCGTCAGCTCATGCGTAATAGAGTTAAAGTGCTTGTTTATGTTGAACTCTATACACGTCTGCGGACGTTCGGGTGGGCTTCCCCTTCTCTGCGTCTCTCTTTAGGACTGACCCCACAGGACAGCTGGCATTACTGAACAAACAGCCCAAACCCAATATAACACCAGCCAACACCTCTCTGACCTCGCGCGTGTCCGTCTAAGGGGGTCAGCTCTGTTTTCTTTCCTTTAAACTGACCGTCCTATTTAATCAGCTGTGTTCTCCCAGCGTTATCTGGCCTGCGCCAACCCTTCGCCCACACAGCAGCCAGGCTCGTTTCGAGTTTGATCGGTTTAGAGGGGGCAGCTCAGCGAACGCGACTGTCTGGTGAGACAGACTGAGATGAAAGACATTTACACAATGATTTCAGCAGAAGGAGGAAGCGTTTTCGGGGAAAGCCTCGAGCGACGGCTCCCTGCTGCGTTTATTTCATCTCAGCTCGTTTCCTCCTCTCCAGTTTCAACTCAGCCTGCCGGTGAAAGGAGAACCAACAGATATCAATCAGTACCTCGTTTAATTATCGCTTTATCCCTCCGTTCCGCACGCCTGCTGCCAGAAACTCGTGCAGGGGCTCGTATCCTACGTTCCCTTCAGGTTCCTTTCTAAAGGTCAGGTGGTTTCATGGGTCAAAAACGGCCACAACACTCCTTATAACACTCCTTATAACACTCCTTATAACACTCCTTATAACACTCCTTATAACACTCCTTATAACACTCCTTATAACACTCCTTATAACACTCCTTATAACACTCCTTATTTTTGTCCTTTCAACAAAAATCGAATCACTTTGGGAGCCACAACATTTAATGTCCATTTCACCATCTCGGCTGTAAATGTGGGTCAGTGTGTGCTGATGTTCTGGTATAGACTAAAAATGATAATATAAACAAAAACTTAGACTCACTTTGATCTGCTTTGAGCTTCAGCTCAGCTACAGCTGCTTTTCTCGCATCTCCAGCAGGAAACTTTTCCTCATTACTAGAGCAGTTACTTCTAAAATGTCTCTAAATGTTCGACTTTTTACGAAGCTGAAGCTTCTCATTCACCAGCTTCTTGTTTGAACTGTCCTGTGCCACCTTAAATGATGCAGCAGTTACATTCTGGTGCCTCAGGCATCTTTTAAGGTGGAACAGGACAGTTCAAATGAGAAGCGACTTCAGCTTCGCTGCTTTTTAGTGTTTCAGTTTCTCTCTGCAGGTTAAACGTATCAGGAAACCAGCTGGAGTGACTATAAACACTAATCAGTCCAGTCGTCTCCAGATTATCGATGTCCGTCTTAAATCTCTCTCTTTGCCGTTTCGTAGCTACTAGCTGGGCGAGGCTGTTGTCTGTGTTGCTATGGTGACCAGCCGTCTGCGCTGATCTTCAGGGTTAAAGGGTGAATCAGCAGTTCTACATTAACTCCAGCGTTTAAGACCATTTACTGTTAAACTGTGTTGAAGGATCAGCAGAGCTTCATTTTACTGTATTTTACTGTTTATTATTACCTACTGATATAATTCAGCTGTAGAGCCACAACAGGGCGGTAAAAGGAGCGACAGCTTCAACCTCAACTGGAGGGTGAAAGGAGACCCAACAGATATAAATCAGTTACTTATTTAATTATCCCTCCATTCCACATGCCTGCTGGCAAAACACGTGCAAGGACTCACAACCTACCTTTAAAAATAAATGCTAATTTTCCGTGACATGAGCCCTTTAATTTGTAACTGATCTACATCCATTTATAACTAATTTGAGATGCAAAGGCTGACAAAAAAAATACATTTTTCAGAGTAAAAGTGAACGAAAGTATAAACGAAAAGTACATGAATGAGTTTGAAATGCTGAACTAAGGGAGCGTTTAAAGAAATGCTAAATAATTAGCCGGAGGTTAATCGCTGGCTACTGTCTTCGACGAGCTGTTCCTTTAAAAAGTCATGAGTTTATCAGGGAGTCACAACAAACAAACCTGGCACAGCTGTTATTAATACCAACATCTAATCGGTCACACGACTCAAAGCTCTCTAATCACAGTGAGTGTTGTTTTACATTCCAAAATGACCAACAGATTCGCAGATGACCTTGATATGCGATGACCGCAGTGCAGTGGAAATCCAGGGCTTTGACTCCCAGCACACTAACAGCACCACATGCCAGTACATACTGGATATGGTACATGAACGTGCTACTCTAGTGCACTCACATTCACTGTGACCTTAAAGGGGAATTTCACCAGTTTCACATTTTGTTTAAGATGTAAACAGAGAGGTTCAGACGTCTTTACAGTGGTGGTGATAGGAACCAGGCGTCGCCATCCACAACACAGCTATAGGTACTTTATTTACCATCCAGAACCACCAGAGAACCTACACGAGTCTTCTGAGCTTATATGGAATGCTGATGATGGAAAACAGTGGAAAATCTGGAATAATGAGTTTTCTTTGGGGACTATTTTGCCGCACAGCGCCCTGCATGTCTCCCTCCACCATGAATGGAGTTGAAGTTCTCTAAACTCTCATAAAACAGCGTCTCAGTCATCAGGCAGTGAATTCAGAACCAGCTCATGTAGGAACTTTCTGTAGGAGCTTTTAGAGGGACGTCTGGTTCCCATCACCACCACTGGGAACGGTTCTGACTCGGTGAGTTTATCTAGAACCGAGTGTTTCACACCAAACCACTCTGATTACATCTCGGCCACTTCCCCTTTAACAAAGAGAAAGATTTATACCAGTGTATAAATAAGACTATAGCATTTTATATATATATATATATATATATATATATATATATATATATATATATATACACACACACATACACACACACTGAAATATATACACTCTCCACAATGGTAACAGGACAGGCAAAAAAAGGAAATGAATATGACGAGTGTCACTTTAAACTGCTCCTATTAGTCATTCAAATTTCCACACAATGTTAAAAGCAACTGGAGTTCTCAAATCATGGAAAATAACAAAAGGACAAAACTGGAGACGCTGACGGTTCTAAAGGTTCTATTTTTTTTTCCAGCAGGGAGGTTTTGCTGCGAGAGTACCGGAGGGCAAACGGTAGATTATGAAACTTATGTTTACATACTATGTTTCTGAAACAGTGTTTACAAACAAGATCGGACCCTTATTTTTTTTTTAAAGGGAAAATTCATTTTTCCATGCCACGGGCCCTTTAATTAAGCGTGCCTTTAGCTGCAGTCGTCCCTCTGTTATTACCACACACTGCAAGACCCAACACGCTCGCTGACATGTTTCAGAGACTCATGAGGAGCCTGGAGGTCACACGCACTATAAAATGTATTACAAAATATTTGAAGTTTCCCTGTATTTAGTAACAAATGCGTAGATTTACAGCCTGTGCAATCTCTCACAGTCCAGTCTGCGCTGGTACAGCCAGGTACAGATCATCTAGAGCCACAGGAAGAGAACCTAATCTAGAGCCAAATCAGCAGCTGCTCCAGAGCGCTCAGACAAGAATTAAGGCCAGGCCGTGAGGCAGAACACCCATCTGTTCCTCTCCGAGACACTCGGACATAAACACGGACAAAGCTGAGGCCGCTAATGTTTTGAGCAGTGCTATTTCCCATAAACATGGACATTAGTGTGTCGCACAGCGTCAGAAACAGCAATCAGGTCATTTTAAACTAGAGCTACAAGGCTAATGTGGTGGGCACATACAATCACATCCCCGTCTCAAACCGTGTGGAGATGTTCAGGATCTCTGACAGACCTGATTCTGCGGTTTCTGACTCTACGACTCACTTCTCCATCAATAACTACACTCACTGTCCACTTTATTTGCTAGTAAAAGGTTGGACCCCCTTTTGCCTTCAGAACTGCCTTAATTCTTCGTGTCAGACTTTCAACAAGGTGTTGGAAACGTTCCTCAGAGATTCTGGTTGGTTATTTGAGTTCCTGCTGCCTTTCTATCATCTGGAGCCAGTCTTCCCATTCTCCTCTGACCCCTCACATCAACAAGGCATTTACGTCCACACAACTGACCGGATATTTCCTCTTTTTCGGACCGTTCTCTGTAAACCCTAGAGATGGTTGTGTGTGAAAATCCCAGCAGATCAGCAGTTTCTGAAATACTCAGACCAGCCCGTCTGGCACCAACAACCACGCCACGTTCAAAGTCCCTTAAATCCCCTTTCTTCCCCGTTCTGATGCTCGGTCTGCACTTCAGCAGGTCGTCTTGACCACCTCTACATGCCTAAATGCAGTGAGCTGCGGCCGTGTGATTGGCTGATTAGCTATTTGTGTTAACAAGCAACTGAACAGGTGTGCCTAATAAAGTGGCTAGTGAGTGTGTATTAGCACAGCTAAGAACAGCAGCAGCTTGAAGCCTGAATTTCGTCTGTCCTTCAGTCCACGTTTATAGGTACAGTGTCAGAAACCAGGTGTGCAGACATGGTCGACCAGCTCCACACGCTCTGAGGTAAACATGTTGATTCGGGCAGTTAGCACAGTGCTAACCAGTTATGCAATGCTTGTTAGCTACTTTCGCCTCAGAGCTCCAGTGCAAGTCTACGCACACATGCTGGCTGACCGAGCGCACTGGGAGTGCAGGGGGGTGACACTGGGGCAGTTTAGCAAGCCATACGCTCAGTAGCAGCCCCTGGAGCCGACATGAGGCTTGGCGTTAGCCTGGGGCAGAATCTGATGCTGAGCGAGAGCGACTGAACAGGCCAGGGAGCGAACGCTGGCCTTCCAGCGAGGCCTTTGTTTTCTCAGACACAGGGAGTGGTTGTTCTCTCCATCACACTTCCAGCAGCTCGGGATTCATTTCTGATCATGTCTGTGTGGCGCTTACATAATCCTGCCAGCGCGGCGGCTTCAGCGACTCGGTTCCATGCTGAGATTATTCGGCCGCAGGGCAGGGGGCACGCTGGAGAAACCGAGAAACCCCGGCTGTGGGAGTTCAGGGGAATTTTACTCCACATTTCAGAAAAGAAAAAACATTAATAAATCTCACCCAAACAAAACAAACACTTATTAGCATTTAGCAGCAGGCTAGCCTAGCCTAGCTTCAGCCAGGAGTTTAATAGACGGTCCTGAGACGGAACTGAGTAGGTGCTCGGTTTCCACACGTTGGCCAAAATAAATACGCTTTTAAAAATGTATTAATCCAACACACGTGACAACAGAGATTCTCTGCAGGACAGAAGAACCACTTTTGGTTCCCTATAGACGCTCTTAACAGGCAGCTGTGGTAGCTTTTTGTAAATGAGACTGCAAAGACACCTTCAATATAAGGTGAAGGTTCTAGGAACGAGCTTAAATCTCATTCACAAAACAATGGTTCTTTTGGAAAACAAACAGGGTTCTATGAGAACCCTATGTGGCATGGTGTGCTGTTTTTACCATCCATACTCCGCTACACTCTTCTATGGTTCTATGAACCACTTCATGCTTAAATCGTGCTTTGCATGGTGAAATGGTTCTTCGGATTGATGGGGTATGTGTAATATATGGTTCCAAAAAGGGTGCTATTGTTAGAAGCTTGACATCGTAACAATAGAATAACCTTTTCGTGCTATAGAACCATTTACAGCATGTTTTCCATCAATCTGAAGAACCACTTCACCATTCAGAGAAACATTTCAGTATGAAATGATTCTAATGGATCCTTCCCATTTACTAAGGAACCCTAGGTCTTTCAGGAAAACCCGCCAAGGAGAATGCGTTTGGATTGTGGTGAAATGCGAGACGTGATCAAAGCACCTCACGCTGACGATGAGGTCAGTATTGCAATCCTACGGTCTGTGATCTTCGCTGAGGAAGGACACGGTTATCTACACCACATCATAAAGGCCAACAGGCCTGTCCACTGAGCAGGTCCTCCCAGAATAGCACTGTTTACTGAAGTTTTGCAGGGGTCAGCTGATCCAGCATGATCAAAGCGCATTCACCCAGAACCTGAAGCCACAGTGAAGTCCAGCGCTACGGTTACAGCGGCGGCAGGCTGGGTGTGGGCCCTCTGGCCTTTCATTAAAGCCAGACGTGGAGTAAAGAGAATTATCCAGTTTAACGCTTTAATCCAATTCACACAGGACGGCCCAGACACAGCGGCCTTCGTCTATTTGTTTATTTGACCGCCTGACCTCTTCAGTCTCAGCCAACCGGCTTTAAAGGAACAGTTCACTGAAAATGTTCACTACTTGTCAGATTCACTGGCCTCGCAGCTCCAGCACGAAAACTAAACTTCAGACACCAAAAACGACTCGAACGATCGACCACATTTGGGCTCAGATTGGCAGGGCGCTTGTCTAGCATTGGCGCTACAGTGCGAAATGCAAATGAGCTCATTTCAGGAGCTGAATACTCATTACATGTAAATTATTTAAGTCATGATATGTAGTTTTATGATGCAGCTTGGCTGCTTTCCAGCACATTTACAGCGAACACTTCGTAGCCTGATAAAACTATAAGCTCTAAGTGTCAACTTCAATATTTCAGCCCCAAATTTTTCTCCTTTCACTGCTTGAGCCTCATTTCTGAAATAATGCGCTCTCAGCTGGGCATTTACATTTTTTTTAAATGCTTTTTCCCTATTTAAGTCCATAATGCTTTAAAAACAAAACAAACAAAAAAACACTAATATTGCGATATAAATGAAAAAAGCAGAATAATGCTGCTTATAGTTATATAATAGTAATAATAACAGCTCAATATGTAGTTTTATGACGGTTGACTTGCTTTCCAGTTCAAGCTCAAGTACAGCAAATTTATCTCTGTAACTATGCAAATAGATACGCTTCTACTTCCGCTCTCTCATACTTTACTCTCTCTTACGTCTATTTTTGCTTAATACGTCGCCGGTGGCAGAACAAAACCTCGTACCTTCATTTTTGGCATTTTTCAGTTTTTGACTTGATTTGAAAATGCCTGCTGCTCTTTACAGTGCGCCTCAGTTTCATGAAGAATCGACCAAAAGAAACGACTCAAAATTACGTGGAAAGACGTCTGGTTCCATTGACCTCCACAGAAAGTAAAGTAGGTTTTTTCCTTCTCCTGTAAAGTTACCCTTTTGGAGATACGAGGTTTTGTTCCGACCTCAGTTGCAAGTTTTTGTGTAATTTTATGTTTTGCTACTATAACACTTCCATTTCCCTGCGGCACCGACAGAGATGGATCAGTATCTATCCATCGATCGATCCTCCGTTCACAGCAGCGTGGAGGAGGCCGATCTGCAGATCCGGGCTGGCCTGATCTGTGACATTTGAGCAGGATTAAAAGGCGCCCGTCCTCAGAGCTGCGCTGTCCCCTCCGGCTATTTAAAGCCTTTTCTCGGAGCTGGGCGTGACGTGACGAACAGAAATACCTGTTTTGTTTTTTGTTTAGTGTTTTTGTTCGTAAATGACTCACGCCGAGCGGCAGTGAAAGCCACAGCGCATGTCGACACGCAACGGGGAAAAAACCACCCAAACTGCTGTTACTGGAAATGAAATAATTAGTGAAACAAAAGTAAAAGTAGGAAACAAACAGCACAGAGTTCCCCGAAGAACTACTGCGGAACATCCAGCCTCCATCAGTGCAGGACGGGAAGTCTCTACCGTCTCCATTCTGCTCTTTTTAGGTTCCTCTGGCCTGAAATAAAACCCTAAAGCTCCAAAGAGATGAGCGAGTAACAGTGAGGCAGGACAGGAGCTGAACCAGCACGGCAGAAACAGGAGAATCAGGAGCTGAACGTTAATGACCACAACGGAACCGAGCACTGTGTAAATGTAATGGCACCCATCTGTGGTTGAAACCAGGCCTCACAGGAGCTGAAATAAACCCACGGGTTTACATTAGATTAAGTCAACGGTGCTCGTCTCCAGTGGGAAGGGCAGGGGAAGGTGTTAGTATGATATTAAAGTCCATGTCTGATGTCATTAATATTGCTTGGGTCAATGTTTCTGAGCCATGAGCTCAAATCTGAAGACTTGTTTCCTCCAGTTTGGCTGAAAAAGTGAACTTTTATCACTGGGTTTGTTATTAAACCCAGCATCTGCCCAGTTAGGAGTGAATGGCCTCCACAGCTTTGGCCTCAAGTTCTATTAATGTTTACAGAAAACGTTTTAATCTGACGTTTCAAGAAGGTTCTAAGGCTGTTCATCATCTCAAATCACGCGCCTATAAAGTTAAACATCAACGGAGACAAGATTAGAGGACGTTATGAGGACGTCAAGGTCACAGATGACATGACATGATGATGTTCTTAGAGAACTTTATCCCACACAAGGGTTCTTTAGTAAAGAAACTGGTTCTATATAGAACCACGAAGAAGAACCCTCTGCACGATTAAAAGGTTCTTTGCATCTTTATATAGCTCTTCAAATTAATGAAGATTGTGCTGTACGGGTCACTCTACAGAAGCGTCCACCTTCCTGTCTCTCCATAGGGGTCACTGGTGCTACTGACCGTCTCTGGTGTTCCTCATAATAAAGGAAACACCAGAGACGTTTTTAATGATCAAAGCATTTTACAGAACATCAAACCACACGCTGTCCATCAGGGAACGTCCACTAAAATATGGAATTTAATCCATTTGTGTTTGTTTTTTCACAGTGACCTCAGAATAAAGTCGGTCACACCAGTGACGTCAGCTAGAAGCTTCATATGAGATCATGAGCTGAATGAGAAGATCTCTGAGAACTGAGAGACACAGTGGACTCACCATGAGCTTTTCTCCATAGATCCTCAGACAACAGGTCAAAGGAGGTCGAGCGACGTCATCGGTGTGACTTTTATTTCAGAATAGGAGATATTTTGTTACGCGGTAACACCAGTGACTCGACTCCTGGGGACTTTTATTATATATTTATAATATTTATACAGGATTTGTTTTCTTTGTCATTTAAAAATCACATATTCCAAAGTCCTGTAGAGATTATTGCAGTTAAAACTGTAGAAAAACATATTTTGAGATAAAAAACCCGGCCTCAGCTTCACACACGGCTGTGGGACGAGCTCCTCTGTGGTGATTGGAATTCTATATGATTGATTATAAACCAGTATTGATAAACTGAGGCTGAAGGTGAAACTGTTATTTTTCCTTTGAAGTGTAATAAATTATAATCCTAACAGGTTTTTAAATGCATCTGTAAACACTAGGGACACAAACACGGACGTTTCTGTAGAACGAGCCATAATATACTTTATAGCTCCATAAAGCACCAACAGGTTCTTCTGCTGTTAAGGGTTTGACATTGTAACAACAGAACCCTTATTGGTGCTATAGAGAACCACACACAATCAAACACACAGGTACTGTAAAGAACCACTCCTCATCAGTCTGAAGAACCATTTCACCATGCAAAGGAACACTCAAAGAAGCATGGTTCTATACAGAACCTTTCTCTACTGAAGAGCCCTTGAAGAACATTTTTAAGTAGAACATTATGGAAACAAACATTAACAAAATATTCCAGCTTTGGATCAACAAACAATATAAACAACAGAAACAAACAGACTTAACTGTGAACAGAAGTTTGAGAGATAAAAATGAAAAGGTTCCTCAGACTGATGGAGAACGTTCTGTGTATGGTTCTATATAGAACCTTTTTCTACCTAAGAAGACCCATAGCATGAATAATGGTTCTCTGCATGGTTCATTCATTTTTCAGATTGATGGAGAACGTGCTGTATATGGTTCTACATAGCACTAACGTTGGTTCTGCCACTGTTACTTGACATCGTAACAACAGAAGAACCCTGTTTGGTTCTACAGAGAACCATAAACAACAAAAACACTTAGGCGCAGGTACTGTTGGCTGCACCTTGGAGGGGTAACTGCATAAATCTGACCACGTCAGAACGAGATCACAGCCTTTTTACGCTACTGCACCAGGTTCGGCTGCTGGGGTTGGACTGGGTTGGACTGGGTTGGGTGTGTGTTTGACCAGATGTGCTGGTCAGACTGGGTCAGGACCCAAAACACCTCTCATTACTCACACAAAGTAAGTTAAGCAGTGGTCACTCACCATCCTGCCGGACCTCTCCACCGCCTTCTTGACCTTCCCGTACGTGCCTTTGCCCAGAGTCTCCAGGAACTCGTATCTGTGTCTGAGGTTGTGTTTGTGGTGGTGCCTCTTCACCGCCTGCCGCCTGGCCGGGTCCGCAGCCGCCGACTGGACTCCGCTCTCCTCCATGCCGACCTGAGCTCTGCTGTCCGCGCGCATCTACGCAGATCTCTCATTAAAGCACATCAAAGCGGGTCTGATGACCAAAGCTCGAGCTCCAGACTGTCTGCTGACCTGGAGCTGAAGCGGCCGCACAGGTAACACGCTCGGCCTGTCCGTCTCTCCACTGGCTGCTCTCTAACAGGGCCGTGCGCCGACTAGTGCTGCCTGATCAATATTCATGAGCGGGGCGGGGCGTTGCTCTGACCCTGGGTTGCCAAATCCGTGCATTTGAGGAAAAAGTAGTGTGAAAACTCTGCACGAACAGTTGGTTTCTTAACAAACTGTAAAAAGAGGGTTCTTTGGTAAGGAAAGCGGTTCTGTATAGATCCAAGAACACTCAAAGAACCCTTTGCATGGTGAAACGGTTCTCTGCATTGTGAAATGGTTCTCCAGATTGGCCTGTTGGTGCTGTAAGAACCATTCTTCATCGATCTGAAGAACCGTTTCACCATGCAGAGAACCTTGCTAGGGTTCTTTGAGCGTTCGTGTTCCTTTTTTCTTTACTAAAGAACCTTGAAGAACCATCTTTAAGTGTGTATCCTTATGTAGAACGTTATGGGAACTAAAAAAACTGCAGCATATTCCAGCTTTTATTGGATCGACAAACAACATAAACAACAGGAAAACTCAGATTTAACTGTGAACCGACGTTTGAGAGGTAAACATGGAAAAGGTTCTCCAGACTGAGGGAGAACGTGTTGGATATGGTTCTATTTAGAACCTTTTTCTAGTTTAGGAGAACCATGGACACTCAAAGAATGATTAAATGGTTCCTTGTATGGGGACATCATTCCTCAGATTGATGGAGAACAGTTCTTATAGAGAACCATTTAAGATTTAGAGACCCGTATTAGGCCCACAACAGGGAAATTTCACCCAACAGTGAAGTGAAACACCACATACACACTAGTGAACACACACACACTAGGGGGCAGTGAGCACACTTGCCCGGAGCGGTGGGCCGCCCTATCCACGGCACCCGGGGAGCAGTTGGGGGTTAGGTGTCTTGCTCAAGGACACCTCAGTCATGTGCTGTCGGCTCTGGGGATCAAACCGGCGCCCTTCCGGTCACAGGGCCAGATCCCTAACCTCCAGCCCACGACTGCCCACCACGGAAAGGGTCCTTTGAATGTCCATTTCACCCATTTTCTTTACTAAAGACCCCTTAAAGAATCTTTTTAGGAGCGATAACGTATTTCTCATCTCCTTTATTTCGTTGATGTTTCTCTGTATCAGTCGGTTCATTGTTCCGTTTACTTTTTTCTGTTTGTTTATTTATTTTCTCTCTCCGTCTGTATTGAAGTGTGAATGAGTAACATTTTACTTTCAGTGATTTAAGGTAAAAACTGATTTGCTCATATTTTGTTATGGTAACACAGTCAGGCTTCCGTCACTGATGGTCTTAAAAGAATATATACATTTCGTTTCTGTAAAGCAGATGGATGTGGTCGAGTCTTTGGAGGCCCCCGATTGATCAATGAATGAATGAATGAATGAATGAATCAATCAATCAATCAATCAATCAAACAATCAATCAAGTGATCAATCAATCAATGTAGCAATCAATCAGTTAAGCAATCTAGCAATCAGTCTAGCGAGCAATCAACCAAACTATCTAGCAATTAATCAACCAATCAATTAATCAATCATTCAATAATTCAATCAGTCAATCTAGCAATCAATCAATCAATTAACCAACCAATCAATCAATTAATCGACCAATCAAGCAACCAATCAATCAATAAAGACTTGAGAAGTAAGATGAAATGTCCGCATGCTGTAAAATCCAGACGTGTTTTTTAAATGAACGAAGATTCGTGTGTTAACGTCCACTGCCCTGTGAGATTCGCACGTCCGGAGATTCAGTTCATCGTCATTTCTTCTGCTATTTCGTCAGACGCCGGTATTAAGTAGTCGTGCAGTCACAGACGAGTAAACGCGGCATCACTACCCACAACACACTGCGTGATAACTCCAGACTTCAGACGGCGTTTATACGCTTATACTCAAACGCTGTTTGATCATCTAATGACCGCCGTAGATTGTGCCAAATATTTGATCTCCCTCAGGTCTTGTGGTCTGAGCCCCCAGCAGGATCCTGGCAATAAAGGATTCCCAACAACTGCCCCTACTGGCCTGGGATGGATGTCACGAAGCAGGATTTCTCAGTTTCGCCAGATCGTCAAACCTGACCAATAAGAGCTGAGTGACAATCCTTGTCTTCGGTCTTAAGTAATCTGGTTAATTTAGGAATCCAGTGGGGTGCTTCACAGAGCAGGGTTTCTCAGTTAGCCAGATTACTTAAACCCAAAGACAAAGACAAGGACTGTCCAATAGGAGCGCCCCGCAGGGCTTAAGTTATCTGGCTAATCTGAGAAATCCTGCTGAAAACCCCCCCGCTGGAAAAAAATCATAGACACCATGACGTTCCTACAGGTTCCTGATGGTATCCAGTAGTCACTGATGGTGTTCTGTGCTTTCCTGATGGGTTGATATCACAGTGCAAAGGGCTCTAATGGTTTAGTCCAGGGTCATTTTTCAGCAGGGCCTTCATCACTGAACATGTATTAGAAACAGCTGCAGTTCTCAGAAACCGCCACCAGATGGAGACAAAAGCCCTGAAAAGAACCCAGCGCCGCTTCACGGCGGGTGGAATTCGAAGTATTTCGAAAGTTTCCTTTGTAATTGCAGTGAACACGTTCTGACTCGAAGCAGCCTCGAAAACAGCATACACACCCGCACGAAGGACGAGGGAAAGGAGGGAAAGCGTTCAGCTCCAAAGGCGAACTTTGGAAAACAGCAGAGACGAAAGCGCCGCTTTTTCTTTCAGTTTTGAGCTTTAAAGACTACAAGACGTTCAAAGGTCGCCCGCACGTGCGCGAAACTACAGAATTGAGCTTTGTTAACAAACACGACTTCAGTTTATAATCAATCAGCAGTAAGTTCAGACAGATACTTCAGCTGAAGAGGAAAAGGGGTTTATTAGTTACCCAGATAACTGTAAACAGTAAACAGTCATGCAGAGCTCCCTTTACATCTTTAATCTTTAATCAAACATATAGATTTATATTGAACCAATTCGAATGAAGGGGCAACATAGGCATCCAAAGTACATTAAAACTAGATTAAATAAAAAAAAATTGACTGATGCATAAGGTCAAATTCTGCCTTAATTAAATAAAAAAATATTTTTCCACCTGAATATAATATAATATAATATAATATAACATACTATAATATAGTATAGTATAGTATAATATGATATAGCACAGTATAGTATAGTATACTATAGCATAGTATAGTGTAATATAGTATGATATAGTATAGTATAATGCAGTACAATATTGTATGGTATAGTATAGTATAGTATAATATAATATAGTATGATATAGCATAATATAATATAGTATAGTATAATATAGCATAGTATGTTATAGTATACTGTAGTATAATATAATATATTATAGCATAGTATAGTAGTATGATTTGTATAGTATAGCATAACATAGTACAGTATAATATAATATAGTACAATATAGTGTAGTTTAGTATAGTATAATATAATATAGTATAATGCAGTATAGTATAATAATGTATAGTATAGTATACTATGATATAATTTATTAATTTCACATTACTATAATTGTATCATACATGTATATGATTTTTATTGGGTTGTTATGTAATGCGACGTGTTAAATTGCCCCTAGTTGTGTGTGTGTGTGCTTGTGTCTGTCTGTCTGCCCTGTGATGGACTGGTGACCTGTCCAGGGTGTATCCTGCCTTCCTCCCGATGACCGCTGGGGTAGTCTCCAGCACCCCCCGCGACCCAGAAGGAGAAGTGGCTTAGAAAATGTGTGTGTGTGTGTGTGTGTGTGTGTGTTTGTGTCTGTGTGTGTGTGGGTGTGTGTGTGTGTGTTGTTTAATGCAGTGCTTTAATATTATTTAGCCCCAGAGATTTGAGTAATAAAACATTAGATTTGTGTAATAAAGATTCATTTTTAAATGTGTGTGTGTGTGTGTGTGTGTCTGTGTGTGTGTTTGTGTCTGTGTGTGTGTGTGTGTGTGTGTGTGTGTGTCTGTGTGTGTGTGTGTGTGTTTGTGTCTGTGTGTGTGTCTGTGTGTGTCTGTGTGTGGGTGTGTGTGTGTGTTGTTTAATGCAGTGCTTTAATATTATTTAGCCCCAGAGATTTGAGTAATAAAACATTAGATTTGTGTAATAAAGATTCATTTTTAAATGTGTGTGTGTGTGTGTGTGTGTCTGTGTGTGTGTCTGTGTGTGTGTGTGTGTGTTTGTGTCTGTGTGTGTGTGTGTGTGTGTGTGTTTGTGTCTGTGTGTGTGTGTGTGTGTGTGTGTCTGTGTGTGTGTCTGTGTGTTTGTGTCTGTGTGTGTGTGTTTGTGTCTGTGTGTGTGTGTGTGTGTGTTTGTGTGTGTGTGTGTGTGTGTGTGTGTGTGTGTGTGTGTGTTATTTAATGCAGTGCTTTAATATTATTTAGCCCCAGAGATTTGAGTAATAAAACATTAGATTTGTGTAATAAAGATTCATTTTTAAATGTGTGTGTGTGTGTGTGTGTGTGTTGTTTAATGCAGTGCTTTAATATTATTTAGCCCCAGAGATTTGAGTAATAAAACATTAGATTTGTGTAATAAAGATTCATTTTTAAATGTGCGATCGCAGATGAAACTAGGAACCGACGCCTCGACTCTGGATTTGTCTACATGAAATCCAAAGTCTACAGTTTCACAACCTCATTTGAAGGAACTTCGCTCCTTTGTTTTCTCATAGGCGGAACTACATTTCCCAGGGTGCACCGCGCAGGCCCAGCCTTCAAAACATCCCCCCTGGCAGCGGCGCGGCGCCTGGGCTGCGCTCAGCCTCCCTGGTCTTCAGATTTTAGCCTCTGCAGTGATTAAGACGGCGTGTCCAGCGGGAAGGAGTCCCGATCCGGGTCTGTTCTGGACCGAAACTCGGTCCCGCGGGGCTCGTTAAGGAGATCGGATCTGGACACGGGAGGAGAAACTTCGTCCAGCTGGGAAAATCCTGCATCCCAGGAAGAGCTGCCGCCCGCGGCTGGGGCGACGGGCGGATCTCCCACCGTGGGTGTTGTGTCTGGGGCTGCTGACCCGCTCGGACTGTCCGCGGGGCCGGGCTGGTGTGTGGTTCTCAGCAGCGGGTCGCGGTGCTGCGTGTCACGTCTTCTTGTTGTTGTCAGGAGTTCAGCTAAAGCTAGCTTAGCCCCGCGGGGAGCTCCACCAAGCCTCGCTTCTGTTTGGCTCTTGGCTTTCTGGGGGTCTCAGCTTTGTGCACCAGTGACCACCTGCAGTGCAGCTTTTCCTGGGATTGTGGTTTTGCACCCGTTGTTTCTTCCCTCTCCCTCTTTCCCTCTCTTTCTTTCCCTTATGCCAAAAATACCTTTGTCAAGTGATCCTCTAATCCGGGCCTGCTTGTTGGGTTCTCACTTCTGCTGGATTGCCCTGCAGCTCTGAAGCTGTCCAGCAGAAATCAGACCACTTTCGGGCTGGAAAGGGTCCATGCGTTTGGACCTTTGGGCTCAAAGTGAGAAGAACCTCCTAGAAAGTCATGCATCTGTGATGTGATGGTGAAGTAGGTCCTGGCTGGTGTGGGAAAAGCTTCTCAAGCTTCTCAACCTTCTCAGCCTTCCCAGCCTCTATTCTCTGCTCTTGGTGCTCCATGGAGGTTCTAACGTGAAGCTGCGAGAATCTCGACTCCCCACCCCCCAACCCCACTTCCCACCCAAAAAAGAACCATCAACACGCATCTGGTGCGTTCCAGAGGTTCCAGAGCCAGTGGTGCCCCCCCGCCGTGTAACCCATTGACCACAGTATGGAGGCCGGTGGTTCTCAGAGAGCTTCTCCTCTGGCCCGCGAGCTCACGCGAGTGTTTGTGAACTATAATAAGCATGCGGTTCTTCTGAGGAGGAACCTGAAGGAGACGGAGGGCTTCTTCAGAGAAATGAGGCACAACTACAGCAACGCACGAGCCTCAGCGTCCACTACAGCAGCACTGGAAGCAGGTGAGGGGCAGTTATTATCATCATCTAACATCTCAGCTTAGATTAGATTAAGATTATTATCCATCAGGGAGCTTTGCTTTGGTGTTGCTGCTGTTATAAACACACTCCAACACATGCAGCCCGAGCAGAACCGCTGAATATGGTGTAAAATCGCTCTGACATGCAGACACTGTACAAACTCTGAGACCAGTTTCAGTCAAAACACCTACAAATTGTTCATTTTTCGGGAGATATTTGAGGAGATTAGATACAGATAATCCACTTGCACAAGGAAGGAGAAGCATCAAATGAAAACAAACAGAAAAACAGTTTAAAACCTGATTAAAAGCTCCAGAGAAATCGTGGCTCCTAACAACCACCTGGAAGAGCTGGTAGCCCCCAAAACTGCCCCCATCAGATAAACAGCACTGAAAGCTTTGATCTCTGAGAGAGAGGAGAACATCAAGCTGCTTCAGATCTGAAAACATCCACAGGTGTTTCTGTCCATCCTTCCACTGTGAGAAGACCACTCAGCGCTGTGGGTCTGAAAGGACGTGTAGCTGATCAAGCACCTTGTTTGGTGCTATAGAGAACCCTTTTTAGAGAGAATACGGCGCCCCTCTGGTGACCTCCTGTATGAATAGAAATAATGCGTGGCCATGACTTGGTAAAGCATGGGAATGAGATGATTAAGTCGTGGTAAGGCTTTACTAAAAAGCGTGGTAAAAAGGTTTACCACACTTTACTAAGTCATGGCCACGACTTAATCATCTCATTCCCACGCTTTACCAACTCGCGGCCACGCACTATTTTTATTCATACAGGATGTCACCAGAGGGCCTCCGTAAAAGAACCCCTGAAGAACCATCTATTTTAGGAGTGTGGCTCATAATGATGTGACGTTTGTGCGTTTTTCAAAAACGGAATTTTTAGAAATATTTCCGAAATTCCTCCAGTAGCGCTGTGGCCGCTGTAGCCGCTGTGCCGGGCGGTGCCGTGTTTACGTTATCTGAGCAGAGGTCTACAGTTCTAGAGGCGTCTGAGCAGGTTCAGACTGACGTTCTCCGGCTGTTTGGTGACGAACAGTAGAACCAGCGTTCCTGATGTTTGGTGCCGTGAGGGATGTTCAGCAGGAAAACCGTTTTAAAGTGATAGTTTGTGAAAACGCTGAGCCGCGGACGATTTGAGGGGAGTGTGCGATGATCTGGTTCTGCGATTAGCACCGTGCTGATTGGTGGGGTCTAAGCTAGAGGAGGGCGATATGCAAACATGTCGTATCACGATACTTTAAAACATTTTCATATGTTTTGATATTTATCTCTTCTGATATCTAATAAGTTGGGCCAGACAAAGCTGTGCAATATTGACCAAGAATAAAATGAAAAACTCTATTTATTATTATTGCAGTGATGCTGTAATGATTACAGTGCGATTCTTTTCAATTGGATTATGTCTAATTAAGCAGGACTGATTCCGCTGTCTCTGTAATGAAATGTGCACTCAGTGTTTTTAAGTTCTGACGATTTTCACGATATTCTCAGAAAAACATATCGTGAAATAATTCATTGCAGTAATGATGAATATTGTCATATCGTCCAGCCCCAGCATGAGCCACCTTTTCCCGTGACCTGCGTTACCCTCGCAGCTCCAGCACTAAAACCAAAGAGGCAAGCGCGTCTCGACTGATCGACACGCTTTAAACAAAGACGGTTCTTCAACGGTTCTTTAGTACAGAAAACGGCTCTGTATAGAACCATTAGCACTCAAAGAACCCTTTGCATGATGAAAGGTTTCTCTGTAAGGGGAAATGACTCTTCAGATTGATGGAGGTGGTTCTTCAAATGTTCCTTTTTAAGGGGAAAGGTTCTGTTAAGAACCATAAGTTTTATATAGAACCATTTGCATGCTTACTTTTGGTTCTTCACATTGGTGGAGAGTTTGCTGTATATGGTTCTATATAGCACCAGAAAGGGTTCCTCTAGTGTTAGGATGTCAACGTATACACAATAGAAGAACCTTTTTTGGTGCTATACAGAAACATTTTTTAGAAAGGTTCTATATGCAACAATGTACAGCACGTTCTCCATCAAACTGAATCATTTCACCATGCAAAGAACCACTTAAGCATGGAATGGTTCTACACAGAACCATTTCCTTTACTAAAGAACCCTTCACAACACAAATAAAAGGTGGTTCTACAAGGGTTCTGTAGTAAAGAAAATGGTTCTATATAGAATGAACACTCAGAAAAAACCTTTTGCATGATTAAATGGTTCTTTGCATGGAGAAATGGCTCTTCAGACTGATGGAGGTGGTTCTTCAAATGTTCCTTACTGAGAATGTGTTGTATATGGTTCTATATAGCACCAAAAAGTGTTATTTTATTGCAACAAGCTTGACGTTGTAACAATAGTGGAACCCTTCTGGTGCTATATAGCTCTCTTTTCAAAAAGGTTCTATATAGAACTATCTACAGCACATTCTCCATTACTCTGAAGAACTTTGCAATGCAATGAACCCTTTGTGTTCATGGTTCCATACAGAACCATTTTCTTTACCAAAGAACTGTCAACGTTATCTGTGCTGTGCCAGGGAAGAACCACTTTGGTTCATGAAAAAAAACCTTGCATGAATGGTGCACACTTAAAAAAAACGTGGTTCTTTGTTAAAGGGAATTGTTCTATTTAGAACCATGAGTTCTATGCTTACTGGGTTCTTTGCATGTTAAAATGGTTCTTCAGATTGATGGGAAGTTTTCTGTATATTGTTCTATGTAACACCAAAAAAGGGTTCTTCTATTGTTACTATATCAGGCTTGTAGACAATAGAGGAACATGTTTGGTGCTGTACAGAACTCATATGGTTCTATATAACACTGAAAGCGTTCTGTTGCAACGAGCTGGACATTGTAACAACAGAAGAACCCTTTTGGTAAAATGGTTCTTCAAAGGGATGGAGAATTTGCTGTATATGGTTTTATATAGTCCTGAAAAGGGTTCCTCTGTTGTAACAAGCTTGACGTTGAGACACCAGAAGAACCCTTTTGGTGCTATATAGCTCCCTTTTCGAAAAGGTTCTATATAGAACCATCTACAGCACATTCTCCGTTACTCTGAAGAACCTTCCAATGCAGCGAACCCTTCATTCATGCAGAGGGTTCTTTTGAGTGTTTATGGTTCAGTACAGAACCCTTTTCTTTACTGAAGAACCCTGGAGAAGCACCTTTTAGAGGGCATCTCTGCTGTGAACCCTCACTTTAAGGCCCTGTTGTCCTCGCTGTGCTGAGCCGGCTGGTCTCAGCGTGACGTGAGCTGCTGTTGTGAAAGCGGAGCCGAACGGAGGCCCCAGTGCAGGTTTCCTCAGCAGAGCTTTCCTCCGCTAACGGTGGAAAATGGCCAATAGGATTTAGATTTAGATCAGGAATAAGGGGCTTAGGGCTCATGCACGAGGTCGTGATCACCAACGAGCCACTCCAGCGCCGCTCCAAAGTCTAGTTTAGGAGAATTGGGCATTATAAAAGAAATGTTTCCTGTGAGAATAGCTGGAACCGGCCATAATCCCCTCAGATCAGCGATGACGTTACGTTTCTTCAAATCAGGTGGCGAAGAAAAAACAGAACAACTGAACAACTGCGAGTGTGTGAAACACTGCGTTCTAGATAAAGAGTCAGAACCGTTCACAGTGGTGGTGATGGGAACCAGACGTCCCTCTAAAAGCTCCTCACAGAAAGTTCCTACATGAACTGGTTCTGAATTCACTGCCTGATGACTGAGACGCTGTTTTATGAGAGTTTAGAGAACTTCAACTCCATTCATGGTGGAGGGAGACATGCAGGGCGCTGTGCGGCAAAATAGTCCCCAAAGAAAACTCATTATTCCAGATTTTCCACTATTTTCCATCATCAACATTCCATATAAGCTCAGAAGACTCGTGTAGGTTCTCTGGTGGTTCTGGATGGTAAATAAAGTGTCTATATCTGTGTTGTAGTCATGGCGACGCCTGGTTCCCATCACCACCACTGTAAAGACGTCTGAACCGTTTCACACCAAACCCTCTGGATCTCTCTGATTACAGGTCACACACGGAGCTAAGCGGGAATTTCTACTCTTTGCTGAAAAAGCTGAAGGAGATCAGAGCTGTGGTGAAACATCATCTGGTTGGTTTTGTTCCTCCGTGTTGTGTCAGGAGCGTTTTAATCAGCTCTCCAATCACGTTTGAACAGAGCTGCGAGTGATTCTGGTCGTCTGCGGCTCATGTTTTGGTCAGCGATCCCCTCCGAGGCCGTTCAGCTGCTCTGTGAGGTGGTTGGTTTGCAGACTGACCCTGAGACTCTCAGGCTGGTGCCATATTGACCCAGCAGAGCGAGAGGCATCAGGAGAGAGGATAACCGAGTCTGCGAGCTCGGCGACCGCAGCGCAGCAGTAACGCCAGCCCGCCGTAACTCAGGGCCTTTCATTGTTTCGCCACATGCGCTCTGTCTGGCCTTTAGAGCTGCTCGATTACGGCAGGAGTCATTATCACCATTATGTTGGCCAATGTTGAGCTCACGCTTACTTGCTGAGCTTCAGCAGTACGTTTGATTTAAATACAATTCAGATGATGGATCAGACGCAGCAGTGCTGCTGGAGGTTTTAAACACTGTGTCCACTCACTGTCCACTCACTGTCCACTGACTGTCCCCTCTATTAGACACTCCTACCTTGTGGGTCCACCTTGTAGATGTAAAGTCAGAGACGACAGCTCATCTGCTGCTGCACAGTTTGTGTTGGTCATCCTCTAGTCCTTCATCAGTGGTCACAGGACGCTGCCCACAGGACGCTGCCCACAGGACGCTGCCCACAGGACGCTGCCCACAGGACGCTGCCGGCTGGATATTTTTGGTTGGTGGACTGTTCTCAGTCCAGCAGTGACACGTCAATGTTACTGCAGTGCTGAGAATGACCCACCACCCAAATAGTTCCTGCTCTGTGAGGGTCCATGGGGGTCCTGACCACTGAAGAACAGAGAAACAGATGGACTACAGTGGACTCACTTTGACCAAATCTGAAGATCAGCAGGCCGAGCTTCTCTTTGGCTTTGTGTCTAATCAGTTCACGTGTTTGCTTCCCGTGTGGGGAGTTTTCCATTGGAATTTGTGTTTGGATCTGTGGGGGACAGAGTTTGGTGATATGGGTGTGGTGATTCCTGCCTGTCCAGTCATGTGTGAGTTCTGTGTTCGTTCTCCGAGAAAATGCGTTGCATCAGACATGGCAGCTTTCCAGATTCCCGCTCTGTGCTCAACGATCTGGGAACAAGCGTTTCGGTGCGGCTTCAGAAGCTCCAGGGTGGAGTTTAGTAGCCGAGTATCTCGGAAGCAGTCGGTCAGGCGGGGCGCGTTTGGTGTCTGAAGTTTGCTATTTCGGTTCCAGCTCTGGAGTCTGGTACCGCACTGAGTAACCAAAAAAGATGGTTCTTCAAGGGTTCTTTAGTAAAGACAATGGTTCGGCATAGAAGCATAAACACTCTTTACATGATTCAAGGTTCTTTGCATGCGGAAAGGGTTCTTCAGATTGATTGGCGGGGGTCAGCGAGGGTGGTGGACGGGGGTCAGGGAGGCTGGTGGACGGGGGCCTGGGTGGGTGCAGGTGTGTGGGACACATGAGCCAAATGACCTGGGAAATTCAACAGAACTGAAGTTGGGTTCTTATTTGGGTTTTTTGTTCCACCTTAAAAGATGTAGCAGTTACATTCAGCTGCAGAAGTACTGCATTTAAGGTGGAACGGGAAGCTCAAACAAAAAGCTAGTGAGTAAGAAGCCAACTCGCCTTGCCGCTTCCCGGGCTTACAGAGCGAGTGTTGGGAAGCGGTACTCATGGGTTTATTTATATATCGTACATGTTTTGTTTTTTTTAACCATTTTGCAGAATAAAAATACATTTACTTTGTCAAAAATGCTTCTTATTAAGACGTGAAGGGATAAGCCGGCGTTAACCTGCACGAATAAGTTTATTTAAACTCAAATGGTCTTGCTTGAATATATAATTGAATGTATGGTGTTGAAAGTGTCAGTAGATATTATGATGAATGAATCGGAATTGCACTGTGATTTTTGTCCGTACAGCTCACTGCTACTTGCGCATAATTCCATATTGTGTATTTCATAGTTTTGATGTTATTGTTATGTCATTATTACCGTCCAGTGTTGAAATAGTGAAAACCCTCTAAGCTGCTTGTGCAAATCCAGCTGTGACTGATTGATAATCCCTGGTGGTGATGAGGAGGATAGATGTGCTTTTGCCTGTTATTTCCCATCAGCAGGGATTAATCGTATAGGCAGAACCAGCCGGGGCAGTGAGGTCTATTTATAGCTACTCTTTACGCTGACGTGGACGAACAGCCTCCACCTTTTAACCGTCTTACACTGTGTTGGACGTTCAGTAGTTTACTGGTTATTTTGATGATTCATGAGGTTTTTAGAGTTTTAAAGAAAGATCAAACAATAAAAATGTTCTCAAAACTCCCCCATAATTCAGAGGGTTTGGTGTGAAACGGTTCAGACGTCTTTACAGTGGTGGTGATGGGAACCAGGCGTCGCCATGACTACAACACAGATATAGACACTTTATTTACCATCCAGAACCTCCAGAGAACCTACACGAGTCTTCTGAGCTTATATGGAATGCTGATGATGGAAAACAGTGGAAAATCTGGAATAACGAGTTTTCTTTGGGGACTATTTTGCCGCACAGCGCCCTGCATGTCTCCCTCCACCATGAATGGAGTTGAAGTTCTCTAAACTCTCATAAAACAGCGTCTCAGTCATCAGGCAGGGAATTCAGAACCAGTTCATGTAGGAACTTTCTGTAGGAGCTTTTAGAGGGACGTCTGGTTCCCATCACCACCACTGGGAACAGTTCTGACTCGGTTGGTTTATCTAGAACAGCGTTTCTCACCAAACCGCTCTGAACAGCTCTGTCTACATCTTAACCATTAATTATGCATAACAAATGTGGGTTTTCCTTGATGAATGGAATATAAACGATAGGCGTAAAGAGATTTCAGTGCTTCTCACTGTAAGAGAGCGATAGGAGAATTTAACATGTTTGCATGTCCGTAATGCGAACTGCCAGCTAATGAAGTGATCATGATGCTGTTATAAGCCGAGTCTGTTCTGAGGTCAGCTGTGAGAGGCCGGTTCCCGCGCTGCCCGAGGGCAGAGAGTACGTTCGCTGTTAGATGTGGAGAGAGGGCCGGGTGTTGGTTTGCGGTTGTGGACGGAGCAGAGCGAGTGTCAAACACAACCGGAGGGGAAACACACGAGCTGATCACAAGCTACATTTACCCAGAGGACACACATATAGACATATACAGTCCTTCAGCCCCTTCACTGACCTTTAGTCTTTTGGCCTTTGACCAGGCCTCCCTCACCCTGCAGTCCCACGCTGCCTCACCGCATTTCACACGAGGAGGGAGAGAGGGAGAGAGGGAGAGAGGGAGAGAGGGAGAGAGGGAGAGAGGGAGAGAGGGAGGCTATATCGGCTCTAAACAGCTGCGGTTAGGTCTAACTCTTCTTCAGGCAGTTCACAAGCTCTGTGCTCATAGGTTAAGGTTGAAAATTGCTACAGTGTTTTTCCACTTGCAGCTTCTCCTCACTGCTTCGTATTCATTTGAATGGAGTTTGTTGTATCGTGTGGTGCATGATAGTATATCTGCCTTGTCACATGGCCAAAACTCTTCACTCGCCCATCCAAATCACTGAGTTCAGGTGTTCCAGTCTCTTCCATGGCCACAGGTGTATAAATGAATAAATATATGATCGGACGCCACCTGTGCAGCAAGTCCAGTCGTGAAATTTCCTCACTACTAAATATTCCACAGTCCACTGTGAGTCTGGGTTTGGCGGTTGTCAGGAGACGGTACTTGTCTGACTGCATTGTGCCGAGTGTAAAGTTTGGTGGAGGGGGGATCATGGTGTGGGGGTGTTTTTCAGGAGTTGGGCTCGGCCCCTTAGTTCCAGTGAAAGGAACTCTTAAAGCTTCAGCTCCAAGAGATTTTGGACAATTTCATGCTCCCAACTTTGTGGGAACAGTTTGGGGACGGCCCCTTCCTGCTCCAACATGACTGCTCACCAGTGCACAAAGCAGGTCCATAAAGACGTGGATGAGCCAGTTTGGTGTGGAACAACTTGACTGGCCTGCACAGAGTCCTGACCTCAACCCCATAGAACCCCTTTGGGATGAATTAGAGTGGAGACTGTGAGCCAGGCCTTCTCGTCCAACATCAGCGTCTGACCTCACAAATGTGCTTCTGGAAGAACGGTCAAAAATTCCCATAAACACTCCTAACCCTTGTGGAAAGCCTTCCCAGAAGAGCTGAAGCTGTTATAGCTGCAAAGGGTGGGCCGACATCACATTAAACCCTATGGATTAAGAATGGGACGTCACTCAAGTTCATATGTGTGTGAAGCCAGACGACCGAATACTTTTGGTAATGTAGTGTATAAACTTTATGCAAATGAGTGTGTCCACTGCACTGCACTTAGCCAATCAGGCAACAGCAGGCTGGCTTTCAGGCTGGCCTGACTCAGCCGCCTCAGAACCAGAGAAACGGGCCTTAAACAGAAGTCAGGACCCTGCTGGGGTTCATCCTAAAGTTAGGACAGGGTTTAGGAGGTTTAGTCCAGTTAGGATGTTTGTGTGATGGTGGTTTCTTAATGATGAGGTGATGAAGGAAGGAGCTGTTATTGTTCTGTGAAGTTAGGACCCCTGGAGTGGTGCTTTAGGTCCTCCACCGTCAGAGCAGAGTGGCTCTGGTGTAGAACCGGTCTAAACCACGGTTTCAGGAGACTTTGCGTGTGGCTTTAAAAGCTCTTCTCTATATAGCGCTGAGGGATTTCCAGCCTGTCACTTCCAGCTCTGCACTTCGACAGGTGTTGATTACCTGGCTCAGAACAGGAAGCTGGACTGGGTGGGGTCCAGAGTCTCAGCTAACGCTGTCGTAGGTATAATAACTTGGCCCTTTTGTTTAAGCTCTCTTTGTGTCTGTGTGTTGTGGCTGGTATGAGCCAGAATTGGTGCTTCTGTGAAGTAAAATCTATAGAGGCATGAAAGCTTTGATGCTTCTGTGGTTAAATATCCATGTTCGCTGCTTTAGAATGATGGAGTTCACGAATGTGAGTGCAGATGTTCTCCATCACAGCAGGTTGTGGTTAGGGGTGTAGCGCTGTGGCGTCTGTCTGTGTTATGAATTTGTTAATAGGGATGCATTGATATGGCAAATGTGCGCCGATGCTGATACAGAAACGGTTATAAAATATAGAACTTTGTCCTGAATTTGCCTGATTCAGCCCTGCGGAGCAGTATAGGTGTTTCTGTTGAGTGACGAGTGTAAAAGATAAATGCAGTTAAATGCAAATATTTTAGTGCAGTGACCCAAAACATCCATATTCATCATCAGATGTCTGCCCAATACCAGTAGAGCTGAGGGAAGTGGTTAATAAAAGGTGCTGTGATGTCAGAACTTCAGTTATTTCTGTCTTCATATCAGTGACGAAGGTAAAACTATTTGGGTGGATTTTCCGGGATCGGGAACTGCAGTGGGTTTTCTCGGAATTTCTGCGTAATTAAGTCGTCAAGATTTATGGAAACGAAGTGGTTTGGTGTGAAACGCTCCGGTCAGAACACTCAAAGATGCGTCTTCAAGGGTTCTTCAGTAAAGGCAGTGGTTCTATTTAGTACCTTGATTTCTGTGTAGAACCGCTTCATGCTTGATGGTTGGAATGGCTCTTCAGGCTGATGGAGAATGTGCTGTATGTGTTTCTATGTAGTACCAATAGGGGTTCTGTTATTGTTATGATATCAAGCTTGGAACCAGAGCAGAACCCTCAGTCCGAAGAACCATTCCATCATCAATCAAATGTGTAATTTATGTATGTGCACATGCGCATTAGACTATAGATATATATGCATTTACATAATATACACGTTAGTATTGTAGTACTTAAATATACAAAAAAGACAAATATAGATGCACGTGTGTGTATAAACACACATTTTACACAAAATATATTCACACATACACCAAACACAGGATTCTATAGGATTTTATAAACCGGTATTGCGCCATTTCTAATGTACTGGTTTGTACAGTAATATCAGTTATGAAGTAAAAGCTGATGTGTGTGTGTGTGTGTGTGTTGTGTGAGAGCGAGTGTGTGTGTGTGTGTGTGTGTGTGTGTGTGAGAGCGTGCGTCCGTGTGTGTGTGAGAGCGTGCGTCCGTGTGTGTGTGTGTGTGAGAGCGTGCATCCGTGTGTGTGTGTGTGAGAGCGTGCGTGTGTGTGTGTGTATCTGTGTGTCTGTGTGTGAGAGCGTGTGTGTGTGTGTGTGTATCTGTGTGTGTGTGTGAGAGCGTGCGTGTGTGAGAGCGTGCGTGTGTGAGAGCGTGTGTGTGTGTGTGTGTGTGTGTGTGTGTGTGAGAGAGCGTGCGTGTGTGTGTGTGTCTGTGTGTGAGCGTGCGTGTGTGTGTGTGTGTGTGTGTGTGTGAGAGTGTGTGTGTATCTGTGTGTCTGTGTGTGAGCGTGCGTGTGTGTGTGTGTGTGTGTGTGTGTGTGTGTGAGAGTGTGTGTGTATCTGTGTGTCTGTGTGTGAGCGTGCGTGTGTGTGTATGGGTGTGTGAGAGTGTGTGTGTATCTGTGTGTCTGTGTGTGAGCGTGCGTGTGTGTGTATGGGTGTGTGTGTGTGTGTGTGAGAGTCTGTGTGTCTCTGTGTGTCTCTGTGTGTGTGTGAGAGCGTGCGTGTGTGTGTGTGTGTGAGAGCGTGTGTGTATGTGTGTGTGTGAGAGCGTGTGTGTATGTGTGTGTATCTGTGTGTGTGCGTGTGTGAGAGCGTGCGTGTGTGAGAGCGTGTGTGTGTATCTGTGTGTGTGTGTGAGCGTGTGTGTGTGTGTGTGAGAGTGTGCGTGTGTGTGTATCTGTGTGTATCTGTGTGTATCTGTGTGTGTCTGTGTGTGAGCGTGCGTGTGTGTGTGTGTCTGTGTGTGTCTGTGTGTGTCTGTGTGTGAGCGTGAGTGTGTGAGTGTGTGAGTGTGTGAGTGTGTGAGTGTGTGTCTGTGTGTGTCTGTGTGTGAGCGTGCGAGCGTGCGTGTGAGTGTGTGTGTCTGTGTGTGTCTGTGTGTGTCTGTGTGTGTCTGTGTGTGTATGTGTGTGTATGTGTGTGTATATGTGTGTGTATATGTGTGTGTGTGTATCTGTGTATGTGTGTCTGTGTGTGTGTGTGTGTATATGTGTGTGTGTGTGTATATGTGTGTGTGTGTGTATCTGTGTGTGTATGTGTGTGTATGTGTGTGAGAGTGTGAGTGTGAGTGTGAGTGTGAGTGTGAGTGTGTGTGTGTGTGTGTGAGTGTGTGTATGTGTGTGTGTGTGTGTGTATGTGTGTGTATGTGTGTGTATATGTGTGAGAGTGTAGGAATCCGTCACTTCATTCCTTTATTAGTTTATCTGTTTGGGCAGAACCTGCTGAGCTGAGCTTTGGTGACCAGTGGGCATCAGTCTGTGTGTTTATTAGCATCAGCTAGCGCACGATAAAGAGAAAACTGATTAGCCACAGCGAGTCCACAACACTCACTGTCCACTTCATCAGCTCCACTGACCGTCCAGCTCCACTCTGTAGTTCTACAGTTACAGACTGTAGTCCATCTGTTTCTCTGATACATCTGTTTCTCTCTCTCTCTGTGTCTCTCTCTCTGTGTCTCTCTCTCTGTGTCTCTCTCTCTGTGTCTCTCTCTCTGTCTCTCTCTCTGTCTCTCTCTCTGTCTCTCTCTATCTCTCTCTCTCTCTCTCTCTCTCTCTCTCTCTCTCTCTCTCTCTCTCTCTCTCTCTGTCTCTCTCTCTCTGTCTCTCTCTCTGTCTCTCTCTCTCTCTCTCTCTCTCTCTCTCTCTCTCTCTCTCTCTCTCTGTCTCTCTCTCTCTCTCTCTCTCTCTCTCCAGGTCCGCTTAGCTGCATCTCTTTCCCACGACATGAGGAGGAGTACCTGCACAGCATTGTGGGGAGTGTCCCCTACATCCTGCTCCTTGGACAGGACTGCCCCGCCCGTTACCAGCTCCTGAACTGTCTGTTGGGTGAGAGGCTCCTCCCCCTTGGCTCGGATCTGGGCGGGGCCTGTGGGTCGGGGGGCGGGGCCTGTAAGAGGAGGAAGCTGTGTTTCACGCATGGTCGGCAGACGCGGCTCAGCCTGGCGCTGCCCGGGCAGTACGAGCTCGTCCACCAGCTGGCAGCACACCGCGGCCGCTGGGACACGGTTCCTCGACAGGACCTGGAGATCCAGGAGGAGTGCGAGGATCCTGCGCACCGACTGGCCGAGCTGGAGATCACGCTGCACCACCCGCTGCTGCAGGTAGGGGATCATGGGAAGTGTAGTGCTGGGGGTCGCGGGGAGAGTTTCACTCTCCAGTCCATACGTGGACACCAAGCTGCAAAAACGCCTCATTTTGAAATCATTGTTTTTGTGATGTCATTAAAAAACCAACCATTTACAACCATTTTGCCTATTCAGCCTGCAGCATTTTAGCCCCGCCCACTCATACTGAAGTTATAGGGAATGTTTTAGCCTGGACTGCTTTTCTTAGGAGGCACAGCCTATCACAGCAGACCTCATTTGCATATGTCAGTCTTAAAGGCACAGTAATAAAAACGGCCTGTGTGATTGTAAGGGATAGAAAGAGGTTGGAAAATGTTCATGTAAAAATTAGTAACACTTTTTAGAACAAAAAATAAATTCTAAGTGGATCTCAGGAAAAACATACGGGGCCTTTAATGCACAGTTCATCCCTGTGCGCTGGTGAAAACCTGAACGTTATTAGAAGTGCAGGTTTTATGGAAGGTAGGAAAGTTGTATGTAAACGGTCCAGGAAATATGAGACATCATTGCTAAACAAAATAGA
>NC_051231.1:34665234-34702734 GCF_015220715.1 Pygocentrus nattereri | reverse complement strand
TGGTAGTAGTAATGGTGGTAGTGGTGGTAGTAGTAGTGGTGGTGGCAGTAGTGGTGGTAGTAGTGGTAGTAGTGGTAGTGGTGGCAGTAGTGGTAGTGGTAGTGGTGGCAGTAGTGGTAGTAGTGGTAGTGGTAGTGGTGGCAGTAGTGGTAGTGGTGGCGGTAGTGGTAGTGGTGGCAGTAGTGGTAGTGGTAGTGGTGGCAGTAGTGGTAGTAGTAGTAGTAGTGGTGGTAGTAGTGGTAGTGGTGGCAGTAGTGGTAGTAGTAGTAGTGGTGGTGGCGGTAGTAGTGGTGGTGGTGGTGGTGGTGGTGGTGGTGGTGTTAAGGATACAGTGTTTTTCATACAGCGCAGGGGTTCTCAAGCTTTTCCACCCCAAGGCCCACCTGTGTGTAACTATCAAGCATAGCGACCCACAGAAAACTAAAATCAGTGTTTTAAAAACCATTTTCCGGCTGCAGATGTGCGCTGTGGTTTGGAGCTGCAGTCTCCTCATCTTGTTCTCAGGATGTCTCTCTAGTTTTTTGAGTGTTTGTCATTCATTTGACAGAGCCAGTCCACTCAGCGGGCGTCTGGATTAGCGTCACAGCAAACAATAATGATGAATCTTACTCGATACCTTTGCCCTTGGTTTATCAGCTTGAGCTGAAACACATCTGTCATTTTATGGCAGTCGTGGGCTGGAGGTCAGGGAACCAGCCCAGTGACCGGAAGGTCGCCGGTTCGATTCCTCGGCTGACGGTATGTTACTGAGGTGTCCTTGAACAAGACACCTAACCCCCAACTGCTCCCCGGGCGCCGTGGATAGGGCTGCCCACCGCTCCGGGCAAGTGTGCTCACTGCCCCCTAGTGTGTGTGTTCACTAGTGTGCATGTATGTGGGTGTTTCCACTGCATGGATGGGTTAATGTGGAGGTCTAATTCCACGGTGTGCAAACACAAATGTATATAATATATATAATATAACAATATATATAGTATTGTTTTAACAGCAGCTTGTGCTGAGAGTGAGTCATTAAATCAGAGCAGAGCAGAGGAGAGCAGAGGAGAGCAGAGCAGAGCAGAGGAGAGGAGAGGAGAGGAGAGCAGAGGAGAGGAGAGGAGAGCAGAGGAGAGGAGAGCAGAGGAGAGGAGAGGAGAGCAGAGGAGAGCAGAGCAGAGCAGAGCAGAGGAGAGGAGAGCAGAGGAGAGGAGAGCAGAGGAGAGGAGAGCAGAGGAGAGCAGAGGAGAGCAGAGGAGAGCAGAGGAGAGCAGAGCAGAGCAGAGCAGAGCAGAGGAGAGGAGAGGAGAGGAGAGGAGAGGAGAGGAGAGGAGAGGAGAGCAGAGCAGAGCAGAGCAGAGCAGAGCAGAGCAGAGGAGAGGAGAGGAGAGGAGAGGAGAGCAGAGCAGAGCAGAGGAGAGGAGAGGAGAGGAGAGGAGAGGAGAGCAGAGCAGAGCAGAGGAGAGGAGAGCCAGCTCTACTGATGAACTCCCTCATTTGATGTTTCCATCAGCAGTGAACTGAACAGGGATTGAAATGCACCGAGACCCGTGGGTTTTTGGAGCGAACTAAAGAAAAAGGTGTGACAAGTTCTCGCCAAACAAAAAGCCCTGAGAAACCGCTCCGCCTCTGGTTTGCTGTCGGGGTCACGCTTTTATATCTACGCCTGTATTAATATGTATATTGATTATTCTGTGAAAATGTTTAATCCTTTCGATTTTTAATTATTAAATAAATCTTTTTTTCACTTCTGTTTTCATGAGTTACAGTGACGTTACTGGCCCACTACGAATTACTGCCCCCTTCTGAGTTCAGCCCCACAGACTACTAGAGGGTGCTTCATGGCCCACTGGTGGTCCGTGGCCCATAGGTTAAGAAACTCTGGAACAGTGTATGGAAACATTATATGGCAGAGAAACCACGATCAGTCAGATCTTGACCTCTGAGTGGGAACAGGGCGAGGCCTTACGCAATGGACACACCCACTCTCAAATAACTGCTTATTGTCTGAATTAAAGACCCTGTTTAACTGGTTTAAATGCTGTGCATTATGTTAACTTCAAATGTAATGATTTTTATTTTTTATGTACATTTACGGCATTTGGCTGACGCTCTTATCCAGAGCGACTTACAATTTGATCATTTTACACAAGTAGGCGAAGGCGGTGTTGGGAGTCTTGCCCAAGGACTTATAGGTATAGTGTAGGGTGTTTACCCAGGTGGGCGATTGTAGCCCAGTCTACAGTGTAGAGGTGTTAACCACTACACTAACCAACCACCATTTACTGCAATTTAGTGCAAACTTTAATTTAGTGCAAGTTTATTTCGTGCAAACAAGCAAACCAATAGGTGGCGTATTTGAGAAAATTGGTACCCAAGATCTCTTAAAATCTACAATATTTATTTATCTTTCTCAGACCAGTGGCTGCTGTACAAAACAAATAAAATATGCAAATAAAGTGTAAGACTTGAAAGGAAGCTGAATTGATGTTCTCCCTCTTTCCTACTTTTGCAGGAGGCTAAGATCATGGTGGTTCCGTGTGCTGGGGTGCAGCCCATAGAGGACGTTTTGGAGGACTGCACGCGGAACACCCTTCCCATAATCCTGTACGCCGTCAGTCAGGATTCCGTTACCCCTGAGCAGGTGGCTGCTCTTGAGAAGGTCCACAAGGTCCTTCCATACCCAGTTTGTTTCGTCCGGGTGCCCGGTGCTTCCCCGGCAGGGGATTCTGGGTCTCCGGACCGCGGGTCACTCCAAAAACAGCTCGCCTCTCTGGGCCTCCTGTCCAGTGTCGCAGGCAATTGCTCCTGCGGCGCTCCGTCACAGACACATGGGGCAGCCGGGAAACAGCAGAGCGTTCTAGGAGAAAACATGGAGCGCCTCCATCGCCTGCTGGTCCCTTTTGCCCGGCAAGTCCTCACTAGCCAACAGGTGGAAGCCGCAAATCGCCTCAATGCCCTGCATTGCCGCTGCCTCGACCTTTTCATCAACCAGGTAAGAAAGAAAGGGGACCTCTGTTACACCTCCAGGGCACACCTGTAGTAACTGATGGGGGCCCTGAAATATGCCCCTGAGGCACACCTGTAACACAAATGAACAGAACCCATCATGTACCCCTGAGGCACATCTGTAATAAATGAAAGGGGCCCAGAATACTCCCCTGAGGCACACCTGTACCAGATGAAACAGAGGAAATAATACACCCGAGACACACCTGTACCAGAGGAAATGTACCCATAAAACAAGACATTTTTTATTTTTGATGTCTAAAGTTGTTAACAAGTAAAGGAAGCTTAAACCTCTCCAGTTAGCCTTGTGCAACCTGTATGCCTGAGACTACACAGGGTTATTAAGGCCAATCGTGTGCTGAAATCAGCATTGCGTATCGTAGCATCACGTAACAGAGCGCTGCTATCATCACGCTTGACATCAGTTTACTTCCTCTCCACGAACTGGCTGATTTCGAGCTGATCGAGGTTGGTATAGTAACGTTAGCTGAGGTAACAGACCATTAGCACCTGTCTGTTAACCTAAAAGACTGGCTGTTTTTCTCTGTGTAAGCAGCCTGTGATCTACTGTGGCTTTCAGTATGGCTTTCATTTGATGCAGTGATGGTAAAGTAATGCGAGGCGGTACATCCGGTGTGCGGTGGCCTTTCGGTGATCTCAGGAGTAAAATGGAACGGGTTGGTTTTAAACTACGTCACCAAATGTTGTCTGTAAAAAATAGAAGCACAAACAGTTGTTTATCGTTGTTTGTTGACAGCAGGTGGTTGTTTGTTGTCGTCTGTGCAGGCGTTTGACATGCAGAGGGACCTGCAGATAACTCCTCGGAGGCTGGAGTACACGCGGGAGAAGGAGAGCGAGCTTTTCGCCTCCCTCATGGCCATCGCTAACCGGAAGCAGGAGGAAATGAAGGAGATGATCGTGGAGACGCTGAGCACCATGAAGGAGCAGCTCCTGGAGGACGCCGCCAACCTGGAGTTCACAGGTTTCTTTCTCATTTCCTGCCTCTTTCTTTTTTCTCTTCTTTCTGTGATTTTGTTGCCTTTTTTTTTCCTGTTTGTGTCTTTCATGGTCTGTATTTTTCCTCCTTTCAGACTTTACATTCGCTTCCTCCTTTATTTCTGTCGTTTTATTCCGTCAGTCTTATTTTCTTTTTCATTCTCTTTCTTTTGTTATTTAGTTTTTTTTTCTGTCTGTTACCATTTCTTCTTTTCTTGATTTCTTTTTATTTTTCATTTCTGAATTATGGGCCCCTGGTTCAGGTGTGCCTCAGGAGTGCATTCTTGGCCCCCTTTCTTTCTTGTCTTCTCTTGCATTTGCCACCTTTTTCTTTTTTGCTTTCTTGTCTTTTTTGTCTTTGTGAAACAATAGTATGAGTTTCAATCTCTCTCTCTCTCTCTCTCTCTCTCTCTCTCTCTCTCTCTCTCTCTCTCTCTCACACACAGATATTATAGTGACCCCTAATGGAGAGCCGGTCACCACAAAGGAAATAAAGTCCTGCATCCAGCAGATCCAGGAGCTGATCGTGGTTCGGCTGAATCAGGCTGTGGCCAATAAGCTCATCAGCTCGGTGGACTATCTGAGGGAGAGCTTCGTCGGGACGCTCGAGAGATGCCTCAGCAGTCTGGAGAAATCTAACATGGAGTCGTCCGTCCATAACGTCACATCCAACCACCTCAAACAGGTACACACACATTTACACACACACACACACGCTCGCTCACACTCACATATACACACACACTCGCTCCCGAACGCCGGGTGATCACTGTCGTCTTTAAACTCTCGTTTTTAGCGATGCTGATGAACTTCGTCCGAAGTGTCACAGTGTCAGAAACGACATAATCCAGTCTTCTAACGAAGTCTTCTGGCAAGTGTGACGGTTTATTTGTGCATTTTGCACCGAGCTAATTGTTGGTCAACGGCGTGTCAGTTGCTCGTTAGCCTTGTTGGATGCCAAGCATCTTGGCTGATGGACCACTTTTAGGGATCGGGTGAAGTTTATGTTCATTTTAATTAATGACAAACTATTACATTACACTGTGACAATGAACTGATTGTGATGATTAACTGCAGGTGGTTAACCAAGTCAAAGGGTAGGTGGTCAGTGGTTTAACTGTCCTGCTGTCCCTCTGTGTGACCATGTGTCCTCAGATCCTGAACGCTGCGTACCACGTGGAGGTGACATTCCACTCCGGATCTTCTGTTACGCGCCTGGTCTGGGAGCAGATCAAACAGGTAAAACTTTAGCACTGTACTTTTTCCACTTAGTCTTAGATCACTTAGGTCTTAGATCACACAGGTACAACAGCAGCGTCAAGCCCTCACCCAGCCTTAGATCACACAGGTACAACAGCAGCATCAAGCCCTCACCCAGCCTTAGATCACACAGGTACAACAGCAGCGTCAAGCCCTCACCCAGCCTTAGATCACACAGGTACAACAGCAGCGTCAAGCCCTCACCCAGCCTTAGATCACACAGGTACAACAGCAGCGTCAAGCCCTCACCCAGCCTTAGATCACACAGGTACAACAGCAGCGTCAAGCCCTCACCCAGCCTTAGATCACACAGGTAAAACAGCAGCATCAAGCCCTCACCCAGCCTTAGATCACACAGGTACAACAGCAGCGTCAAGCCCTCACCCAGCCTTAGATCACACAGGTACAACAGCAGCATCAAGCCCTCACCCAGCCTTAGATCACACAGGTACAACAGCAGCATCAAGCCCTCACCCAGCCTTAAATCACACAGGTACAACAGCAGCGTCAAGCCCTCGTCCAGCCTTAGATCACACAGGTACAACAGCAGCACTGAGATTTGTTCGTTTGAGGATCACATATGTATAACAAATGGCAAAACAGCTGCTGCTCAGTCATCGATCACATAGGTACAACAGCAAAGTGGCTAGTGTTCAGTTAATCCTAGATCACACAGGTACAACAGCAGCAGCGCAGAGCCTGTGCGTTCATTCATAGATCACTCGGGTACAAGTAGCGGTTCCAAGTCTTCGGTCAGTCTTCACATGGGTACCACAGCAGCGTCAAGTGTTTACTCATGCTTGGATCACACAGGTCCAACAGCAGCCCCAAGTCTTCACTCAATTTTAGATCACACAGGTCCAACAGGCGATCATCACTCACTCTTACATCAAATACATACAACAGCGCTCTCTCTCTTTCTCTCCCTCTCATTTTCTTCCTCTCTCTCTTTGTAGATCATCCAGAGGCTGACGTGGGTCAATCCTCCAGCTATAACTCCAGAATGGAAGAGGAAAGTGGCTCAAGATGCCATTGAGAGTCTGAGTGCAGCTAAGCTGGCCAAAAGCATCTGCTCACAGTTCCGCACGCGCCTCAACAGCTCCCACGATGCTTTCGCTGCATCTCTACGACAGGTAACGTGCACAGACACCTGACCCTGGTTGACACATGGGTCCATAGCAGCCAGTTGGGCATTAATTCTGGCAGTTCCTTCCACCATAAAAAATAGTATGTTTTTGTGTTACATATAGAGCCATGAAACTGCGTGAATATCAAGTTGAGCTCAGCTTTTTCAGTGTTGCCAGATGAAGCTGAATGTGGTTTTGTTCCAGTTAGTCTGTAACGCTTTTCACAGCCTGACCTGTTTGCCGAATTGTATTATGTTGACATTCTTAGATCACACAGGTACAACAGCAGCCCCCAGTCTTCACTTAATTATAAAATATATATTTACATGTGTACATTAACATTTATGCTCACATAATGTTAATGACAGGCATTTAGCAGATGCTCTTATCCAGACTTACTTGTTGTCCACTGTATGTATGTGAGTCCAAACTACCCCGGACACTGCGAGAAGCAAAAGCCAGAGCTGATGCCTAGAAGAAAAGATGTAGAGTTTCACTGCATGACAAGTACGTTACATTTTAATAAGTACTTGGAGTGTTCGCTTAAGTGCTGCACCCAGAGATGGTCTTGAAGCCCACGAGAGACTCTGCTGTTGGACAGCCAGTGGAAGCTCGCTGCCTTGTCATCTAGTCCGAACACCTCCACGACAAATAGACAAGAAATTCTGTGATGTTAAGTTGTGATGCTCTGTTAACATGCTGGGATTTTAAGTCAAGATTTGTTAAGTTGTTTGTTGACTGAGGAGCTCACTTAGGATCAATGACAGGTCAGGAATTTGATGTAGTCCTGTGATCCATCATCATCATCATCGTTAACTGCTTAGTCCAGTTAGGGTCGCGGTAGCAGTTGGGAGAGCAGAGAATCCCAGACGACCTGTTCCCCTGCATCTTCCTCCAGCTCGTTCCCGGAGACCCAAGCCGCTCCCAGGCCAACTTGGAGACATAATCCCTCCAGCGGGTCCTAGTCCTGGGGTCTTGTCCTGGTGGGCCCTGCCTGGAACACCCCCGCCGTGAGGCCCGAACCACCTCATCAGCTCCTCTCTACTCCGAGCTCCTCCTGGATGACCAAGCTCCTCACCTTATTGAATAGAGTGTAGCAGCCGCCCTGTGAAGAGGCTCATTTCCACAGCTTGTATCCGTGATCTCGTTCTTTCGGTCATTACCCACAGCTCATGACCACAGGTGAGGGTTGGGATGTAGACCGAGGGGTAAACAGACTCAGCTCCCTCTTCACCACTACAGTCCGGTACAGTGACCGCATTACTGCTGCCGCTGTCCCAGTGGTCCACTTTCCTTCTGACTAGATTAAATATTAAAATAGAGAAGTTTTCTGATGTGTCTGTTTTCTGTGCCGAAGTAGAAACATAGTAACGGTTAGCTGCAAATCGGTCTTTGTCTAGTAACCGGTGCTCAGTACAGTGATGCGGGTAAAAGCTGTCATTGCGCATAAATAAGAGAAAGCAGTCAGATTGTGCCTTTGGAACTGACTTTTGTATGATTGGTAAAAATGATTTTGCTGCCTAAACATCACCCGAATCTAAACGGTTCACCGAAAGATCACAGGAAAACTGAAAATATGGACATTACAGCCTCACAGCCAGACGCTTTATTCGTTTTATTTGACTTTATTTGTGGAACGCGTGATGTAGAAGCTCCCAGCAGCACCACGTGATCGAGTTCAGGTCCTCAGTGATCAGCTGACCCTGCTGTTTGATCTGAGAGAGAGAGCGAGAGACAGAGAGAAAGACGGGAAGATAAAAGAGAGGGAGAGAGACACGGAGAATGTAGAGAGAGAGAGACGGGGGGGTGCAGCGGGCAAGCTGCAGATTATGTTCACACATGACCAACAATGTGATTTTGATTATTAATAAAAAGCCTCTTTATTTCAGCAGATAGAAACTGCAGGAAAAGCGGCTGAAATTTCATTAGGAACAAAACAAACAGCTAAATCTCCTCTCGGCTGTTCAGTCAGTGAGTCTCTCCATTCATTCCAGCTTCCGTTCTTCTCAGGAGCCTCACGTTCAGCTCCTCAGAGAACCTTTAGACACGCCTCCAAAGCTCAATCTGAGAAGCTGGTTGATGATCAAACCCATTCAGTGGTGCTGAGGTCTGGACTCTGGGGCGGTCAGTCCATCGTCCAGCTTCTTTGTTTGGTGTGTCCGTCTCCTTTTCTCAGTGAGGTTCTTTTTGGTCAGCTACACGTCCTTTCAGACCCACAGCGCTGAGTGGTCTTCTCACAGTGGAAGGATGGACAGAAACACCTGTGGATGTTTTCAGATCTGAAGCAGCTTGATGTTCTCCTCTCTCTCAGAGATCAAAGCTTTCAGTGCTGTTTATATGATGGGGGCGGTTTTTGGGTCGACCAGCTCTTCCAGGTGGTTGTTAGGAGTCACGTTCTCTGGAGCTTTTAATCAAGTTTTGATCTCCAGGTTTGGAAACTCCAGTTTTTATATAAAGGATGGAGGGCTTTGACTTCTGTATAGTGCTGTATACTTGTATTTAAGTGTGTGTGTGTGTGTGTGTGTGTGTGTGTGTGTGTGTGTGTGTGTGTGTGTGTGTGTGGGTGTGTGGGTGTGTAGTTGGAGGAGGGTCATACAGGACGTTTGGAGCGGACGGAGGATCTGTGGCTGCGGGTGAGGAAAGATCACGCACCACGACTTGCACGACTATCACTAGAGAGCAGATCACTCAGAGATGTCCTGCTGTACGGTGAGAAAACACACACACACACACACACACTGCACTTGTAATTGCAGTGTGCAGTAATATGTCATTGCACACTGTGATTACACTACTGCTCACTGCAATTACACTAGTGAACACTGCGATTACACTACTGCTCGCTGCAATTACACTAGTGAACACTGCAATTACACTACTGCTCACTGCAATTACACTACTGCTCGCTGCAATTACACTAGTGAACACTGCAATTACACTACTGCTCACTGCAATTACACTACTGCTCACTGCAATTACACTAGTGAACACTGCAATTACACTACTGCTCGCTGCAATTACACTAGTGAACACTGCAATTACACTACTGCTCACTGCAATTACACTAGTGAACACTGCAATTACACTACTGCTCACTGCAATTACACTAGTGAACACTGCAATTACACTACTGCTCACTGCAATTACACTAGTGAACACTGCAATTACACTACTGCTCACTGCAATTACACTAGTGAACACTGCAATTACACTACTGCTCACTGCAATTACACTAGTGAACACTGCAATTACACTACTGCTCACTGCAATTACACTAGTGAACACTGCAATTACACTACTGCTCACTGCAATTACACTAGTGAACACTGCAATTACACTACTGCTCACTGCAATTACACTAGTGAACACTGCAATTACACTAGTGAACACTGCAATTACACTACTGCTCACTGCAATTACACTACTGCTCACTGCAATTACACTAGTGAACACTGCAATTACACTAGTGAACACTGCAATTACACTAGTGAACACTGCAATTACACTACTGCTCGCTGCAATTACACTACTGCTCACTGCAATTACACTAGTGGACACTGCAATTACACTAGTGAACACTGCGATTACACTAGTGAACACTGCGATTACACTAGTGAACACTGCGATTACACTACTGCTCACTGCAATTACACTACTGCTCACTGCAATTACACTAGTGAACACTGCAATTACACTACTGCTCACTGCAATTACACTACTGCTCACTGCGATTACACTAGTGAACACTGCGATTACACTAGTGAACACTGCGATTACACTACTGCTCACTGCAATTACACTACTGCTCACTGCAATTACACTAGTGAACACTGCGATTACACTAGTGAACACTGCAATTACACTACTGCTCACTGCAATTACACTACTGCTCACTGCAATTACACTACTGCTCACTGCGATTACACTACTGCTCACTGCGATTACACTACTGCTCACTGCAATTACACTACTGCTCACTGCGATTACACTAGTGAACACTGCAATTACACTACTGCTCACTGCAATTACACTAGTGAACACTGCGATTACACTACTGCTCACTGCAATTACACTAGTGAACACTGCATTTACACTACTGCTCACTGCAATTACACTACTGCTCACTGCAATTACACTAGTGAACACTGCGATTACACTAGTGAACACTGCAATTACACTACTGCTCACTGCAATTACACTAGTGAACACTGCAATTACACTACTGCTCACTGCGATTACACTAGTGAACACTGCAATTACACTACTGCTCACTGCAATTACACTACTGCTCACTGCAATTACACTAGTGAACACTGCAATTACACTACTACTCACTGCAATTACACTACTGCTCACTGCAATTACACTAGTGAACACTGCAATTACACTACTGCTCACTGCGATTACACTAGTGAACACTGCGATTACACTACTGCTCGCTGCGATTACACTACTGCTCGCTGCGATTACACTACTGCTCACTGCAATTACACTACTGCTCACTGCGATTACACTACTGCTCACTGCGATTACACTAGTGAACACTGCGATTACACTAGTGAACACTGCAATTACAGTACTGCTCACTGCAATTACACTAGTGAACACTGCAATTACACTAGTGAACACTGCAATTACACTAGTGAACACTGCAATTACACTACTGCTCACTGCGATTACACTACTGCTCACTGCAATTACACTAGTGAACACTGCAATTACACTAGTGAACACTGCAATTACACTACTGCTCACTGCGATTACACTACTGCTCACTGCAATTACACTAGTGAACACTGCAATTACACTAGTGAACACTGCAATTACACTACTGCTCACTGCGATTACACTACTGCTCACTGCAATTACACTAGTGAACATTGCAATTACACTACTGCTCACTGCAATTACACTAGTGAACACTGCAATTACACTACTGCTCACTGCAATTACACTAGTGAACACTGCAATTACACTACTGCTCACTGCAATTACACTAGTGAACACTGCAATTACACTACTGCTCACTGCAATTACACTACTGCTCACTGCAATTACACTAGTGAACACTGCATTTACACTACTGCTCACTGCAATTACACTACTGCTCACTGCAATTACACTAGTGAACACTGCAATTACACTACTGCTCACTGCAATTACACTAGTGAACACTGCAATTACACTACTGCTCACTGCAATTACACTAGTGAACACTGCAATTACACTACTGTACGGGGCTGCTCACTATGTTTATATAACTGCACACTGTGATTATGTTGCTGCACACTGATCAGATTACTTCACGCTGTGATTGTATTACTGCACAATTTATAGGACCGTATAATGTAATTATTTAACTGCATGTACAGATTAACTGCGATTATATAACTGCATTCCAACATGGGGCTGTGGAAAACCTGCGTAATTATTTTGTCTTCATTTCCAAAAAACCCTAACACACACAAATATGCAAGTTGGCTGCATATACAGGAGAGCCAAGTTCAAGAGCTGAGAATGACTCATCACTACCTCACACACACACACGTTGTGCTGCGTGGTGAACACACACTCTCGGCATCAGTCTTGCGTAACTGATTTCTCAGGGATGTTGCATCAGGCAGGAAATCTCTCACTCGCGTCAGCTCTCACCCACACACCTTAACCACGGCCTGCACGTGTGTGTGTTTTGCTGAGTGTGTGGTCAGCGTGTGGCATGTTTCACGGAGTGAGATTCACCACACAGTGCAGCCTCAGTCCACTCACTTTAGAGTGATAAACAGTTTCAATTAACCTTTCACCCCAAATGCAGTCGACCCACCAGGACATGCTTGGTGTCTGAAGTTTGCTTCCTCCGTTTTACACCAGAGGCTAATGTGGCTACCAAGTCCTGGAAGCTTATACCCCAGCAGTTAGCGTGGTGCTAACCAGTGGCGAGCAGGGCCTTCACTTCAAACATCAGAAACGAGAGAGAACGGCTTAAATATGCTGTTCTGCTAATTGCAGTGCACACTTTCAGTTTATCTGCTGGGAAAAACAAACGCGATTTAATGTGGTATTAATTTAATATGAATCGTATCAAACGTGCCAGAACTTCTGCACAGGCCACATTTTCTGTTTTATTGTGTTAAATCCTGCAGATAAACACGAAGTGTGCACTAAACTGTATTAACTGCGCTGGACGTGGCCTTTTTATGTCATTATTTTTCCACAGAGCACACAAACAAGCAAAATGTGTGGTTTGTAGTTTGACCGGTGTGCAAAAGGGTGGGCGCCCAACGGTGATCTTCTGGAAGATGGTTTTTTGTTTTTTTTGTTTTTTACTGGAGTGACGACGACAGAAAAATAGTTTTCACCCACTTAGACCTTCACATCTGAAGAAGCTTGATTTTTTTTTTTTTTTTTTTTACACAATCCAAACTTTTAATTATCAACAATTAAATACTTAATATCAAATACTCTCACTGTATGACGCGCACTCTTAAAAACATGGTTCTTCCAGGGTTCTTTAGTAAAGACAGTGGTTCTATATGGACCTATGAATGCTCAAAGAACTCTTTGCATGTCTAAATGGTTGCTTGCATGGTGAAAAACGTTCTTCAAACTGTTGGAGAACCTGTATATCGTTCATTATCACACCAGAAAGGGTTCTGCAGTTGTTACAAGCTTTACAGTTTAACAACAAAAGAACCCTTTGGGTGCTATATAGAACAATATTCAGTGCTGTGTGAAAGTCTTGGGCCCCCAAGACACGTTTTCAAAATCTCTTTATTTGTGTAGTTTGTATTTATTTGCTGAGAAAAGTGTAAATATTTGAATAAACAACATTTATAACATATTAATTAATAATTATATATATATATATATATAAACAGTGATGTTCTGGATGTTGTTGTGTTTGTTTACCCATCTCCAAGCCTCTCCTCCTTGAGGAAGTCCAGTATTATATGTAGTTAAAAAGCAGCTCCTGGTTTGACCAATCAGTGCTCAGTAAATTGAGCTCATGATGTAATTGATGATATTAACGAGTCTCTGTGGCGGCTGTGAAGGTGTCCAGGAAAAATATGGACCCGAGAAATTCTTGTTACTGTTTATAGTTTTTCTGTTTATCTGAATTATGAATACGACTTTATTCTAATGTATATTGTGATAAACTCACTGCTGAGGGAAACTGGTTAAACATTCGCTTAGACGCCTGAAACTTTCACACAGTGCTGTAAATGTTCTCCAACAGTCTGAAGAACCGCTGTTGGAGAACAGTTGGAACACAAACCACGTAACTAAGCGTGTTAGAGGTACTGAAGACCACCACAGAGTCAGAGGCGAGTCTGTGATGATTTAGATATGCAGTTAGCATCGTGCTAATTGGTGGGTATAAGCTTCCATTAGTAAAACTAAAGAAGCTGAACTCCAGACGCTGAACGCGTCTCGGCTGATCGGCTACGTTTGAGATCTGATGGGGGAATTTGATGTTTTGCTGTATTTGTTTGTTTGTTAGGGAAGCCGAAGCTGGGCCGTGAGCTGGGCCGGGGGCAGTATGGAGTGGTGTATTTGTGCGATACCTGGGGGGGGCACTACCCCTGCGCTCTGAAATCAGTGGTTCCTCCTGACGATAAACACTGGAACGACCTGGCACTGGAGTTCCACTACACACGGTAAAGCACACTGCACCCTCTGCTGGACAGAAGGAGTAGCTACAGCTAAAAAGTCTGAAATGGATGGACACATGGAAAGACAGACAGATGGACATACAGACAGACAGAGAGATGGGTAGATGAACAGATAGATAAGTAGATAAACCTTTAGACAGACAGACAGACAGACAGACAGACAGATTTTTTTTTCTCCTCCGTTTTGTTGGCCTGCGTTGTTCCACCCGTGCTGGGAAGCGGTTGTGACTGTGTCTTAATAAACAGTCTATAATCAGTATCCTGGTGGGAGACTGCCAAGGCGGAATGTTTAGTGACCAGAGACTTTGTGTCCGACCGTAACAGAGTCAGTGACTTGTTGTATAACGGAGTCAGTGACTCTTCTCTGAGCAGATCCTCCTTTACTATGTCTGTTCATTAGCGTAGCAGCTACACTCGATATGTTGATATCCAGTACAGGTAAAGATCGATTCGGTACCTGTGTCCGTATCGACGCGTCCCTACCTTAACCAAAAGTGCGCCGTTCGTTTTATTCCTGAGCTGCTGAAGTGTGACTTTAACAGCCGTAACATCAGTGACGGCCTCTCTTTCTGTCTCAGGTCTCTCCCGAAACACGAGCGGCTGGTGGATCTTCACGGATCTGTTATTGATCACACGTACGGTGGAGGGTCCAGCATAGCAGTGCTGCTGATCATGGAGAGACTGCATAGAGACCTGTACACCGGCTTGAAGGTACACACACACACACACACACACACACACACACGCGCGCACACACACGCACGCACACACTAATATAACAGTAATAATAGAAATAATAACTAATGATTATTAGCATAATAACTACTAATATTGGATGCGTAAGGCTGGGCAAGTTTATTCATACAGCACCTTTCAAATGCTGCTGTTGTTTAAATTGCTGTACAAATGAGAAAGTAGAGTTGTTTAAAAGACGTAAACTCAAATAGAAACACGATTAAAAACATTTAAAATCATTCAATTAAAAATCTGATTAGCATCAGGAGGTCGTGAGTTCAACCCCTGGTGATGCTTCAGCCGTGCGTAGCCGGGAGTCCAAGAGAACACAAGGTGTTTCTAATAAAGTGGCCAGTGGCGATATATCATCACAACTGATTCATCTTTTTAATCAGTAATCATGTCTCTGTCTCTCGCTCTCTCCCTCCCTGCCTCCCTCCCTCCAGGCTGGTCTTTCTCTGAAGGAGCGTCTGCAGATCGCTCTGGACGTGGTGGAGGGGATCCGTTTCCTGCACAGTCAGGGTCTTCTGCACCGCGACATCAAACTGAAAAACGTCCTGGTGAGGGAAACAAACTCCATATGGTCAAAAAGAGGAACACATGAAGCGAGAGATCATATTTCACCTGCTGTGTGAACATCTGTAAGTCGAGGCTTCTGTGTGTTCTTCTGTCTGCAGCTGGATAAACAGAACCGGGCGAAGATCACTGACCTGGGCTTCTGTAAACCTGAGGCCATGATGTCCGGCAGCATCGTAGGAACACCGATACACATGGCGCCGGAGCTGTTCACAGGTAGCACAATAACACCCACCCCTACCGGCCACTTTATCAGAAACCCCTGTCCTGCAGATCCGCCTTACTGGTGTACAGATAGCGACTGTAACACTGTGTGGATGGACAGTTTATGCTGTGGATCCTCGAGTTCTTCTTCAGCTGTCAGAGAGCCGATCTTGGCTGGATATATTCGGGTGGTGGTCCCCTTTCAACCTAAAACCCTCAGCAACACTGCTGCGTCTGATGCACTCGTACCGGCAGCCCACACACCACAGCGTCAGCGTCACCGCTGAGCCAAGAATGAACCGCCACCCAAATAACAGACTAAAGCCTATTCGAGTGGGGTTAGTTTAACATGAGCAGGTGGGTGATGGTGCTTTCATCCCGTCCTGCAGTGTCGGTCATTTTAACTGCACTCCTGCATCAGTGAAGATTCCGGCACTTTTAACTTCTATAAACGAGCCATAAAAATAACCTGAGGTTAGATGAATTCCCAGCGAATCGGCACGTCGGTGAAAATGCGCTGATATTCTGTGGAAAGGGAGTTTCTGAGGTGCGCTGGGTCGATGCAGTGCTCACTTGCGTTCCCTGACGAGGCTGAAGTCAGCTTATTCACATACACATGTTAAAACAAGACAACAGCAGAAACACCCATTGTTTCCAAAAAGGGGGCACTTCCCCTGTCCTCTCTGCCCTCTGAAGCTGTCCCTGCTGCTGTCTTTCCATTATGTCCCTGTTTTCTGGTGGTGGTGGTCTCTTCCAGGGCTGAACGCTTCAGAGGGGCTGATAGACTGTACAGTAACTGATATAGGCTGTAGCTGAAAACCTGCATGGGGGCATTTCTTATGAAGTGGCCAGATATGTGGCACCACATCAGGGGTTCCATTTGTGTGTTAACTGTGTGTGTGTGTGTGTGTGTGTGTGTATGTGTGTGTGTGTGTGTAGGGAAGTATGATAACTCCGTAGACGTGTACGCGTTTGGGATCCTGTTCTGGTATCTCTGTAGTGGATCTGTTAAACTGCCTGAAGCCTTCGAAAAATGTTCCAGCAAAGACCAGCTGTGGACCAACGTCAAGAAAGGTAACACAAACTCTCACAATGTGAATACTAGGGATGATGGTTATGATGACGGTGTAGATAACGACAGATATGATAATGGTGGTGGTGATGGTAGGGATGATGGTTATGATGACGGTGTAGATAACGACAGATATGATAATGGTGGTGATGATGGTAGGGATGATGGTTATGATGACGGTGTAGATAACGACAGATATGATAATGGTGGTGGTGATGGTAGGGATGATGGTTATGATGACGGTGTAGATAACGACAGATATGATAATGGTGGTGGTGATGGTAGGGATGATGGTTATGATGACGGTGTAGATAACGACAGATATGATAATGGTGGTGGTGATGGTAGGGATGATGGTTATGATGACGGCGGTGTAGATAACGACAGATATGATAATGGTGGTGGTGATGGTAGGGATGATGGTTATGATGACGGTGTAGATAACGACAGATATGATAATGGTGGTGGTGAAGGTAGGGATGATGGTTATGATGACGGTGTAGATAACGACAGATATGATAATGGTGGTGGTGATGGTAGGGATGATGGTTATGATGACGGTGTAGATAACGACAGATATGATAATGGTGGTGGTGATGGTAGGGATGATGGTTATGATGACGGCGGTGTAGATAACGACAGATATGATAATGGTGGTGGTGATGGTAGGGATGATGGTTATGACGGCGGTGTAGATAACGACAGATATGATAATGGTGGTGGTGATGGTAGGGATGATGGTTATGATGACGGTGGTGTAGATAACGACAGATATGATAATGGTGGTGGTGATGGTAGGGATGATGGTTATGACGGCGGTGTAGATAACGACAGATATGATAATGGTGGTGGTGATGGTAGGGATGATGGCTATGATGACGGCGGTGTAGATAACGACAGATATGATAATGGTGGTGGTGATGGTAGGGATGATGGTTATGATGACGGCGGTGTAGATAACGACAGATATGATAATGGTGGTGGTGATGGTAGGGATGATGGTTATGACGGCGGTGTAGATAACGACAGATATGATAATGGTGGTGGTGATGGTAGGGATGATGGTTATGACGACGGTGTAGATAACGACAGATATGATAATGGTGGTGGTGATGGTAGGGATGATGGTTATGATGACGGCGTAGATAACGACAGATATGATAATGGTGGTGGTGATGGTAGGGATGATGGTTATGATGACGGTGTAGATAACGACAGATATGATAATGGTGGTGGTGATGGTAGGGATGATGGTTATGATGACGGTGGTGTAGATAACGACAGATATGATAATGGTGGTGGTGATGGTAGGGATGATGGTTATGATGACGGCGGTGTAGATAACGACAGATATGATAATGGTGGTGGTGATGGTAGGGATGATGGTTATGATGACGGTGTAGATAACGACAGATATGATAATGGTGGTGGTGATGGTAGGGATGATGGTTATGATGACGGTGTAGATAACGACAGATATGATAATGGTGGTGGTGAAGGTAGGGATGATGGTTATGATGACGGCGGTGTAGATAACGACAGATATGATAATGGTGGTGGTGATGGTAGGGATGATGGTTATGATGACGGCGGTGTAGATAACGACAGATATGATAATGGTGGTGGTGATGGTAGGGATGATGGTTATGATGACGGCGTAGATAACGACAGATATGATAATGGTGGTGGTGATGGTAGGGATGATGGTTATGATGACGGTGTAGATAACGACAGATATGATAATGGTGGTGGTGATGGTAGGGATGATGGTTATGATGACGGCGTAGATAACGACAGATATGATAATGGTGGTGGTGATGGTAGGGATGATGGTTATGATGACGGCGTAGATAACGACAGATATGATAATGGTGGTGGTGATGGTAGGGATGATGGTTATGATGACGGTGGTGTAGATAACGACAGATATGATAATGGTGGTGGTGATGGTAGGGATGATGGTTATGATGACGGCGGTGTAGATAACGACAGATATGATAATGGTGGTGGTGATGGTAGGGATGATGGTTATGATGACGGTGTAGATAACGACAGATATGATAATGGTGGTGGTGATGGTAGGGATGATGGTTATGATGACGGTGTAGATAACGACAGATATAATAATGGTGGTGGTGATGGTAGGGATGATGGTTATGATGACGGCGGTGTAGATAACGACAGATATGATAATGGTGGTGGTGATGTTAGGGATGATGGTTATGATGACGGCGGTGTAGATAACGACAGATATGATAATGGTGGTGGTGATGGTAGGGATGATGGTTATGATGACGGTGTAGATAACGACAGATATGATAATGGTGGTGGTGATGGTAGGGATGATGGTTATGATGACGGTGGTGTAGATAACGACAGATATGATAATGGTGGTGGTGATGGTAGGGATGATGGTTATGATGACGGCGGTGTAGATAACGACAGATATGATAATGGTGGTGGTGATGGTAGGGATGATGGTTATGATGACGGCGGTGTAGATAACGACAGATATGATAATGGTGGTGGTGATGGTAGGGATGATGGTTATGATGACGGTGTAGATAACGACAGATATGATAATGGTGGTGGTGATGGTAGGGATGATGGTTATGATGACGGCGGTGTAGATAACGACAGATATGATAATGGTGGTGGTGATGGTAGGGATGATGGTTATGATGACGGTGTAGATAACGACAGATATAATAATGGTGGTGGTGATGGTAGGGATGATGGTTATGACGACGGTGTAGATAACGACAGATATGATAATGGTGGTGGTGATGGTAGGGATTGTAATTATGATGGTGTTCATGATTATGATAATAGTGATAATAACGATAGGTGATGTAATAATATTAATGGTAGTAATTACATTAATGGTGATGAAGGATATGATAATGTTGATTTTAAAGATGTCATTATAACGATGATGTAAATGATGATTATGATAATGGTTAAGGTGGTCATGATAATTATGATGATTATGATAATGATGGTGATTATGGTGATTGTAATGGCAATGATTGTGATGGTGAAAATTGATATTCATTATGATGGTGGTGGTGATGGTGAACAGGAGATTGGTGATGTTGATGTCCATTGGATTTTAGACCCAAACAGTTTTTATGCTGATGGAGGGGATGAGGAGGAGGATGATGATAATGATGATGTACCTCTAGGTTCTTGGCCAAGTGTTTGCCCAGTTTTGATGATGATGATGATGATGATGATGATGTTCCTGTAGGTTCTTGGCTTGAGCATTTGCCTAGTTTTGATGATGATGATGTTCCTGTAGGTTCTTGGCCTGAGTGTTTGCCCAGTTTTGATGATGATGATGATGATGATGATGATGATGATGATGTTCCTGTAGGTTCTTGGCCTGAGCGTTTGCCCAGTTTTGATGATGATGATGATGATGTTCCTGTAGGTTCTTGGCCTGAGCGTTTGCCCAGTTTTGATGATGATGACGACGATGAAGATGATGTTCCTGTAGGTTCTTAGCCTGAGCGTTTGCCCAGCTTTGATGATGATGATGATGATCCTATAGGTTCTTGGCCTGAGCGTTTGCCCAGTTATGATGATGATGATGATGTTCCTGCAGGTTCTTGGCCTGAGCGTTTGCCTAGTTTTGATGATGATGATGATGATGATGATGATGATGATGATGATGATGATGATGATCCTATAGGTTCTCGGCCTGAGCGTTTGCCTAGTTTTGATGATGATGATGATGATGTTCCTGTAGGTTCTTGGCCTGAGCGTTTGCCTAGTTTTGATGATGGTGGTGATGATGATGATGATGATGATGATGATGATGATCCTATAGGTTCTTGGCCTGAGCGTTTGCCCAGTTTTGATGATGATGATGATGATGATCCTATAGGTTCTCGGCCTGAGCGTTTGCCCAGTTTTGATGATGATGATGATGATGATGATGTTCCTGTAGGTTCTTGGCCTGAGCGTTTGCCCAGTTTTGATGATGATGATGATGATGATGATCCTATAGGTTCTCGGCCTCAGCGTTTGCCCAGTTTTGATGATGATGATGATGATGATGATGATGTTCCTGTAGGTTCTCGGCCTGAGCGTTTGCCCATTTTCGATGAAGAGTGCTGGCAGCTGATGGAGGCCTGCTGGAATGGGGATCCTTCCCAGAGGCCTTTGCTGGGGATCGTCCAGCCCAGCCTGCAAAGCATCATGGTCCGGCTGTGTGACGGCTCAGACCGAAAGAGCGCCAGCCTCGAGGACTCAAACTAACACACACTCCAGCAAACATACTCTGACACACTCCTATAGGAACACGATCAAAAGACTCTGATGACGATGAAGAAGAAGCAGCGCGTTGTGTTTTTGTGTTTGGGCGTCGAGTCTAAAAGCCCAAAGTTAGAGAAGATAAAAGCTCCTGTTAGGATTCTAATACACACTATTTATGATCTGAGCAATAGAGATTCAGAATGTGCACATATGTATGTGTGTTGTTTGTGTTTCCTCTGTATTTATATAAAGTCACTCCGCACACGATGTCCCCTCCGAGCATGCATGCTAATGGCTGCTTCGTTATAGGATTGTTACTAGACGTGAGGAGATTTAAAAGTAGTCCGTTTTTTTGCAGTATTACATTAAAAAAAATAAGACTTGGATTTTAGCTGGTGTTTAAACTGGTTTATCGCTATTACGAGACTTTTTTAATAAAAATGTTCTGAGAAACTCGTTTTTTCCTTGTTGGTGCTTTGATTTGTGAACTTACTGAGTTTTGATTTACATTTAATTACACATTAATGCTCTTTGTGAAGACGCTGATCTCCTAATCAAGGGTCAAATTCCCCCTGAACCGTTTGGGGGTCGACTGGAGGAGCTGAAATATTTATTTTGAGGTCTGAGCTGAGAGAAGAATGCGGAAGAGTCCGCCAGACTGCAGCAGAATGAAGCAGCTAAAGTATGTAGATTAAGACATTCTTGTGGATTAGGCAAAGGTTAAACTGGGCTCAAGCTCTGTGGACTACAGTCAGAGAACGTGTAGAGAGGAGAGTGACCACTCTGCAGTGTCCTCCGTATTTCTCAGGCGCTAGGGGGCGCCCCTGAGCGAGTCCAGAATGAATGGGTTGATATGGAGCAGCATAAAACACTTTAACACCGCTGTGATATTTAAGAGCTTTTAAACTCGAGTTACAGGAGTTTAAAACAGCGCCTCATGAACTTTAATGACGTCAGTGACCGCGAACAGCCAATGAGCTGCTCCGCTCGCCAATCAATCATCACTCTAGCAGTAAAGCCCCGCCCCCTGCTGCCCAAACCCGTTTACTGTAGAATAAAGGAAACATATATGAACGTTTTCTTTGCCTTTTAGTGAAACTCGTCCTCCTACTGTCTAAACTTAAAGGAAAGTTCTGAGATTAGAAACTATTTTAACTTCTCGTTTTTAGCCGTTTAGCGAGAAGCTCCTGCTGCAGCCATGCACCGTCAGCCTGTTGATGACGTCAGTGCTGCGCTGCCACCACAGTGGTTTTGTCGGTTTTATGAGGAAAAACAACGGAACACGACCTGCTGGACAACAAGAGCCACGCTGAACGTATGTGAGTGTTGCCACAGTGATAATAATGTCATTAAACATGGAAAATGGCTGAGAGTGCATGTGCACGTGACGTCACTGGGGGCTGAGAGTGCATGTGCACGTGACGTCACTGGGGGCTGAGAGTGCATGTGCACGTGACGTCACTGGGGGCTGAGAGTGCATGTGCACGTGACGTCACTGGGGGCTGAGAGTGCATGTCTGCAGCCAAGACTATTGGCGTTGAGCTCCAATTACCCCCATTTACTGAGGACCCGCTCGCAGCGCCCTCTGCTGTTCAGCAGTCATGTTCTGGACTTAACGAGGGGAAATAGGACGAGGCCGGACTCCTCATAAACCAGCTCCAGTACAGTCATATGATAAAGTCTGAACACCCCCGTCTGTGTTCTAGATAAATTTACCGGAGTCAGAGCTCCTCACAGTGGTGGTGATGGGAACCAGACGTCCCTCTAAAAGCTCCTACAGAAAGTTCCTACATGAGCTGGTTCTGAATTCACTGCCTGATGACTGAGACGCTGTTTTATGAGAGTTTAGAGAACTTCAACTCCATTCATGGTGGAGGGAGACATGCAGGGCGCTGTGCGGCAAAATAGTCCCCAAAGAAAACTCATTATTCCAGATTTTCCACTGTTTTCCATTATCAACATTCCATATAAGCTCAGAAGACTCGTGTAGGTTCTCTGGTGGTTCTGGATGGTAAATAAAGTGTCTATATCTGTGTTGTAGTCATGGCGACGCCTGGTTCCCATCACCACCACTGTAAAGATGCCTGAACCGTTTCAGACCAAACCCGCTCAGAACCTCTGATTACACCTCACACTCTGAGTTATGGTGAAATGTAAGTCCCCATTAAAATGTGTGTTCTCTGTAGAGCTGCTAACTTTGTTTTGTGTACGACTGGATATTTGTTACTTTCTGTTTAAAACCAGTGCTGGACGAAGTTCACAAACCCTGTACCTGAGTTAAAGTCGAGACCCCCAAGGTAAAATATTCCTCCAGTAAAGTAGAAGCTCCTCCCTTTAGACCTCCACTGGAGTAAAAGTACTAAAATATTTCCCTTCAAATGTACTTAAGTATAAAGTAAAAGTACTAAAAGAGGAATTCTGGCTCTGATGTCCTGTTATCATTTTTATAACCAGACTGGCTTCATGAACTCATTTCAGGTGAAAGTCCTCCAGCGTCTCTCTTGGTAAACCAGTCTTTTAATAGAACGTCATTAATTAGTGACGCTGACGTCTATTAAAATGATTATAAGCACAAAACACTGAAGGTAAACAGTTTCCATCAGGGAGAACCGAGTGGCTCTGAAATCACTTTTTACACACAAGCAAAGTTTCAGTTTCAGATTTATTTACAACTTAGTTCCAAGTTTAAGTTGAATAAAAACTGGCTTTAAACTCAGGATCACAGATGAGCTCCTTTACTATGTTGATCTGTAGGCGTCTGTTCATAAACATAAACCAGCCCAAACTCATTTACTATAAAATGAAATGGTGTTTGTAGAAATTCAGAAAAAAGCCGCGTCAGTCTCGACTGCATATGTGGACATATTTCTATATTGAGCTCTATTTACACAAAGTTAGGTTAGTTCATCATTTATGTTGAACAGACTCTCCCAAAGTTTTACGCTGCTGCGCTGACGTTGAACCGCGTGCTGCACTGGGTCGGTATGACCAACAGGTCAAAACCAGCTCTAAACAAAGTGACCGCTGGGCCCTGATTGGTGCTCTGGCTTTGCGCTTCTTTCGTTTTGACATGTTACGTTTTTATACACACAGAAACCAAAAGGAACGACAGATTTCTCAAAATGTAGGAGGAAAAAGTCGGATATTAGACTCTGAAATGTAGTGGAGTGAAAGGAAAAAGACGCCCAGAACGGAGAAACTTCAGTACAGATACACCAAAAATACTAAAGTACAGAGACTAATTACATTTACTCAGATACTCAGTTACTGTCTACCACTGTTTAAAACGAAACTCATGTTAATGATAATAAGACCCCGATCTTCCAGTCATGGAGTAAAAAATGTGCTGATAAATTTAAGCCATCAAGCGAGTAATTTATAGTGAACGTGATCTCAGCTGTGATTCTACTCACAGTAACAACCACCTCCAGTGTTCAGCTTTCACTCAACACGAACATTTGAGATTTTTTCAACAAAGTATCGTTTAGAAAATTATAATTCTGAATTTTCAAATATATCCTCCGACATACCTGTTGAAATTCTTTTTAAGGTAACTTAGTCATTACTGTTACACCCGTATGTGAATAAAGGCAGATAACGCAATGTACGAACAGGTCAGAACCCGCTGGTTCCCTCTCCTCTTGTGTAGTGGCTCCAGTCTGAGGCCAGTGAGTCCAGTTTATGGTCAAAGGAGTGAAATCAGACTGTAATGAATTAATGAGTTAATGGGGAAAAGAGAGCGGAATGAACAGCCAGTCTCTTGGGGTTAACCGTTAGCCATTAGCCTAGCATTGAGACAAGCCCGTGGCGCTCCTCGCTCGACTGGCTGTTTCAGTCGACGCCGTGGTCTCGGCCTACGAGCCGAGAGGCTCCGCAGCGCCTCAGCTAAGACTGACAGAGTGAACGGCTGTAGTATTTACTAAACCCCAGCAGCGTCTGACGCTCGGAGATTAAAGCTCGAGGGCGAGAGACGCACCAACGAGACAAACGACCAAACACTGACCTTCATCTCGACAGGGCTAGAGAGAGACACAGAAATCTGACTGTATATTGATCAGTTCTGTTTTTACTGTTTCACCCAATAAAAATATTTGAGATTCACTTCAGCTGTTAAATCTGATTCTTATTAAAAGGTGAAGGGATGTCCAGAATAACACGTCACTATTAAGCTACAGAAAGGGTTTAGTTAAGCATCCAAAATGGTTTTATTTGATCAAAAATATACATAATACCATTATATACACACTGAAAGCATCACGCCCACTACTAGGTATAATTTGAATGATGAGGAAAGAAGCTGGTAGAGCAGCAAAAAACAACAAGAACAGTCAAACAAAGCGTCCAAATATTTCAAAACAGAAGTTTCCACATAGAAAAATACAGGCGGCATCTGATCGACCCTGTTCAGCTCCGAGTCCTGCAGCTTTCAGCCTCGTTCGCTCCAGATGACAGTGATTTAGAGTGGACACAGATTTACAACAGCCCAGAGAAGGTAACGAGACTTTTTAACATCTGAAAGCTGCCCAGTGACTTTTTGTCCAGTAGGTGGTGCCAGTGAGCAAATGAGGTGTTACATACTGTTACGTCGAATGAAAAGTTACTGACATTGCTGTAGTTTTTAATTCCAAGTAAAAATAAAACTAATTTTTTTAGATGAAAGGGAGGATATACAGTAAATACATCGTTTTTTTTTTTTTTTTAAACTCTTATTCCTTTTCTAATCTGCTGGACCAAAAAAAAGGATTAGGAAACTTTACATTTGCTTTTCTGTATCAAAAACTTTACATATAAATTCTCCTGTTTTATTTCAGCTTGACCTTGATTGCTTTAGAACAGAAAGACTTTGATTAGAGAACGTACGAGAGGTTCCGTCTCCTTTTGGTGTTCAGCTAGATAACCGGACAGCTCTATTTATTGCCTAACAATAACAAGCAAACAAACCAGGAATGGCGCAGTCAAAAATGCTAAAGCTAAGTGGATAGCCACGAGTTTGAATTATGCAAATGAAGTTATTATAATTGGTCTCTAGTGACCTCAAATCACAGTCCGTCATTTCAGCATATTTGATGGAGCGATTCCTGTAAGGCTGCTGTGCCACTTTGGAATAAAATGGATTGTTTTCACTCGGGAAAAGCAGGTTATCTTTAAAAAGTGGAAATAACCCACAGTGACTTTCACCCAAATACTCAGCAGGTTCACTGTAAAAGCACTGAACAATAAAATTAAACAAAAAAACTGTTTAACAGACTTTTTCACCCCCACAGGCACAAAGCTTTGGAAACTCATTCACAACAAAAGAAAACGATTTTTCTCCTTCTCTGTTTTTGGCATGAGTGTGTCACAACATTTGACTTAATATCTCAAAATCTTACTAAACATTAAGTAAAACGTTGAGAAAATAAGTCATTATTTTTATAGGAAAAGATGATTTCAAGAAAATTTCAGCCTGTCGAAGTCCAATTAGAAGTAATATTTTGAGAAAATAAGTTATTGTTTTAACGTAGTAAGTCAAAATATCAAGAAAAGCCATTTCAACATAATCAAATTTTGAGGAAAAGTGATTACATTGAGATACTAAGTCAAAATTTGAGGACATAAGTCATTATTTTGAGATACTAAGTCAAATTCTGATAAGCCATTATTTTAAAAGAAACAACTTTTTTAAAGAAAATGTTTGACCTACAAAATGTCAGTATTTTAAAATACTAAGTACAGTTTTGAGAAAATAAGTAATTATTTTGATATGCAAATGAAAAGCTTCAGAAAATAATATTTTTGTTAGAGAAAAGGTTTTAAATTTCAATGAAACATCAATATTTTGAAATAGCAAGGAAAATTTTGACAAAAGTAACTTTCAACATAGGTCAAATACCAAGAAACTGTCATTTCGGCCTAGAAACTGTCAAAATTCTGAAATGCTAATACGTTTATTTTCCATAAGACTTTAAAAACATTTCAAAAATTAAGTAATCAAGTCAAAATCTTGACATAACGCTGCCAGAAACAGAGAAATCGTGTATTTCTGTATCTTATGGAAATCGCCTTCAACAAAATGTCACTGTATTTACATGGAAAATGAAGAGAATCAGCAGAGTTCAATTTCAGCGCCCCCTGCAGGTCAGACACGCATAAACCTGCTAGAGGTGACAGGAATAACAAACAAGTGAATAAGAAGCAAATGCTGAGATTTTGTTTATGAATTCAACTCATCATTCAGAATAACAGAGTCACTATTTCGACATCCAGAGTGAAATATTTAGTAGCGTTCACCGCCTGTACACTCGCTCACACTCCTCTGGCGTATTAGCTGAATATTTACACTCTCAAATCAGGCCTGGACAGTTTCAAACCCTCCTCTGAATCCACACAAAGGGATTTTAATGCACACGTCTGGAAATATTTTACAAAAAAAGAAGCACGTCCTTCATTTCTAAACTACAAAATACAAAAACTTTAGTCCTGCTCGTCGAGTAAAAGTGACAGAAGGCAAATCTCAGACCAAGTGTTTCAAATCGGGAGCATTTCCTTAACGTCCGTATAAAACGACTTCCCGACAGTAAAAAGAGTCGGTGTATCAAAGGTTTCGCGGTTTCTTCTGCTCTTCCTCCTGCGATGGTAGAAAACGAAGGCTGAGTGGTGGAGAAGGCATCATGACTCCGCAGCAGTGTGTTTGTGTTCTGAGTGGATACTCGGTGTTCAGGACTGTTTGATATGGAGTGATTAACAACCTTCAGTCGTTTACAGTCACACTGCTTCATGCAGTCTGTGGCAGCTTTTTTCAGTCAACACAATTTAACAATGAAAAGAAGCTCTCAGGAACAATCCCCTCCAGGCTCCGCCCACCAATGTGGTCTTTCGTAGCTACTGTTGCTAGGGTAGACAAGCTTTACAGAAACACTGATAAAAATCCCATTAAACCTAATGAGGACCGAACTGTAGCACCCAAATGAATAACCGACTCTAAATGTAGGTATTGTGATATAAACCGAGTCCGTTCTACAGTTTCTCATTAGGCTGAATGAATAACCGACTCTAAATGTAGGTATTGTGATATAAACCGAGGCTGTTCTACAGTTTCTCATTAGGCTGAATGAATAACCGACTCTAAATGTAGGTATTGTGATATAAACCGAGTCCGTTCTACAGTTTCTCATTAGACTGAATGAATAACCGACTCTAAATGTAGGTATTGTGATATAAACCGAGTCCGTTCTACAGTTTCTCATTAGACTGAATGAATAACCGACTCTAAATGTAGGTATTGTGATATAAACCGAGTCCGTTCTACAGTTTCTCATTAGACTGAATGAATAACCGACTCTAAATGTAAGTATTGTGATATAAACCGAGTCCGTTCTACAGTTTCTCATTAGACTGAATGAATAACCGACTCTAAATGTAGGTATTATGATATAAACCGAGTCCGTTCTACAGTTTCTCATTAGACTGAATGAATAACCGGCTCTAAATGTAGGTATTGTGATATAAACCGAGTCCGTTCTACAGTTTCTCATTAGACTGAATGAATAACCGACTCTAAATGTAGGTATTGTGATATAAACCGAGTCCGTTCTACAGTTTCTCATTAGGCTGAATGAATAACCGGCTCTAAATGTAGGTATTGTGATATAAACCGAGTCCGTTCTACAGTTTCTCATTAGACTGAATGAATAACCGACTCTAAATGTAGGTATTGTGATATAAACCGAGTCCGTTCTACAGTTTCTCATTAGACTGAATGAATAACCGACTCTAAATGTAGGTATTGTGATATAAACCGAGTCCGTTCTACAGTTTCTCATTAGGCTGAATGAATAACCGACTCTAAATGTAGGTATTGTGATATAAACCGAGTCCGTTCTACAGTTTCTCATTAGACTGAATGAATAACCGACTCTAAATGTAGGTATTGTGATATAAACCGAGTCTGTTCTACAGTTTCTCATTAGACTGAATGAATAACCGGCTCTAAATGTAGGTATTGTGATATAAACCGAGTCCGTTCTACAGTTTCTCATTAGACTGAATGAATAACCGACTCTAAATGTAGGTATTGTGATATAAACCGAGTCCGTTCTACAGTTTCTCATTAGACTGAATGAATAACCGGCTCTAAATGTAGGTATTGTGATATAAACCGAGTCCGTTCTACAGTTTCTCATTAGGCTGAATGAATAACCGGCTCTAAATGTAGGTATTGTGATATAAACCGAGTCTGTTCTACAGTTTCTCATTAGACTGAATGAATAACCGGCTCTAAATGTAGGTATTGTGATATAAACTGAGACTGTTCTACAGTTTCTCATTAGACTGAATGAATAACCGACTCTAAATGTAGGTATTGTGATATAAACCGAGTCCGTTCTACAGTTTCTCGTTAGGCTGAATGAATAACCGACTCTAAATGTAGGTATTGTGATATAAACCGAGTCCGTTCTACAGTTTCTCGTTAGGCTGAATGAATAACCGACTCTAAATGTAGGTATTGTGATATAAACCGAGTCCGTTCTACAGTTTCTCATTAGGCTGAATGAATAACCGACTCTAAATGTAGGTATTGTGATATAAACCGAGTCTGTTCTACAGTTTCTCATTAGACTGAATGAATAACCGACTCTAAATGTAGGTATTGTGATATAAACCGAGTCCGTTCTACAGTTTCTCATTAGGCTGAATGAATAACCGGCTCTAAATGTAGGTATTGTGATATAAACCGAGTCCGTTCTACAGTTTCTCGTTAGGCTGAATGAATAACCGACTCTAAATGTAGGTATTGTGATATAAACCGAGTCCGTTCTACAGTTTCTCATTAGGCTGAATGAATAAGCGACTCTAAATGTAGGTATTGTGATATAAACCGAGTCTGTTCTACAGTTTCTCATTAGACTGAATGAATAACCGACTCTAAATGTAGGTATTGTGATATAAACCGAGTCCGTTCTACAGTTTCTCATTAGGCTGAATGAATAACCGGCTCTAAATGTAGGTATTGTGATATAAACCGAGTCTGTTCTACAGTTTCTCATTAGACTGAATGAATAACCGGCTCTAAATGTAGGTATTGTGATATAAACCGAGTCTGTTCTACAGTTTCTCATTAGACTGAATGAATAACCGACTCTAAATGTAGGTATTGTGATATAAACCGAGTCAGTTCTACAGTTTCTCATTAGGCTGAATGAATAACCGACTCTAAATGTATGTATTGTGATATAAACCGAGTCCGTTCTACAGTTTCTCATTAGGCTGAATGAATAACCGGCTCTAAATGTAGGTATTGTGATATAAACCGAGTCTGTTCTACAGTTTCTCATTAGACTGAATGAATAACCGACTCTAAATGTAGGTATTGTGATATAAACCGAGTCTGTTCTACAGTTTCTCATTAGACTGAATGAATAACCGACTCTAAATGTAGGTATTGTGATATAAACCGAGTCTGTTCTATAGTTTCTCATTAGGCTGAATGAATAACCGGCTCTAAATGTAGGTATTGTGATATAAACCGAGTCCGTTCTACAGTTTCTCATTAGACTGAATGAATAACCGACTCTAAATGTAGGTATTGTGATATAAACCGAGTCCGTTCTACAGTTTCTCATTAGACTGAATGAATAACCGGCTCTAAATGTAGGTATTGTGATATAAACCGAGTCCGTTCTACAGTTTCTCATTAGGCTGAATGAATGAACCGACTCTAAATGTAGGTATTGTGATATAAACCGAGTCCGTTCTACAGTTTCTCATTAGGCTGAATGAATAACCGACTCTAAATGTAGGTATTGTGATATAAACCGAGTCTGTTCTACAGTTTCTCATTAGGCTGAATGAATAACCGACTCTAAATGTAGGTATTGTGATATAAACCGAGTCCGTTCTACAGTTTCTCATTAGACTGAGTGAATAACCGACTCTAAATGTAGGTATTGTGATATAAACCGAGTCCGTTCTACAGTTTCTCATTAGGCTGAATGAATAACCGACTCTAAATGTAGGTATTGTGATATAAACCGAGTCCGTTCTACAGTTTCTCATTAGACTGAATGAATAACCGACTCTAAATGTAGGTATTGTGATATAAACCGAGTCTGTTCTACAGTTTCTCATTAGACTGAATGAATAACCGACTCTAAATGTAGGTATTGTGATATAAACCGAGTCTGTTCTACAGTTTCTCATTAGGCTGAATGAATAACCGACTCTAAATGTAGGTATTGTGATATAAACCGAGTCCGTTCTACAGTTTCTCATTAGGCTGAATGAATAACCGACTCTAAATGTAGGTATTGTGATATAAACCGAGTCCGTTCTACAGTTTCTCATTAGGCTGAATGAATAACCGACTCTAAATGTAGGTATTGTGATATAAACCGAGTCTGTTCTACAGTTTCTCATTAGGCTGAATTAATAACCGACTCTAAATGTAGGTATTGTGATATAAACCGAGTCTGTTCTACAGTTTGTCATTAATTTTAATGGTATTTTTGATCGTGTTCTGTAAAGTTTGTCCAACCTGACCAGTGTCTATGAAAGAATGCATTTGTGGGCGGAGCCTGGATTTGACCATTTTCTTTACAGTGTCGCAGCCTGAATGTTCCTGCTGGACGTCCATCTCCTACGTTTGGAGTCCAGGTCTTCAGGTACTTCAGGTAAATGTTACAGTAGAAAACGTCACAGGCTCTAGATGCTGTACAGTAGACCTTCTAGAATTTTAGCTTAATGAAGGAAATTTCCCTGATATCTTCAAAAATCTTCACACTAGCTTTTGTTAAAAATCAAAACAAAGAAGAAAAAGTCTGACCAGAGTCTCTTCCTGCTGGGCAGTGGAAATCCTCAAAAAACACAAAAAATAAAAGTGCATCACTTCAAGTATGTAAACAAACGTATTAAAAAAACCCTACAAAATAAGATCGTGTGGTCAGTGCAATCTCGGCGGCGAGACGTTTGAAGTTTGGCACAGTGGGATAATCCGTGGGGAGACGCAGGGGATTGTGGGATTGTTCGGCGCCTCTGTTTTCTTCAACAACTCGTTTGGCCATGCCCCTTTCACTGGACCCAGTGCGGTGTGGGTGGAGCTTCAGGGGGATCAACAGGCCACCAGGTGTATTCTAGGACCTGCAAAGACACACCCCTCCTGTCATCAGGCCAATCACATCGCAGTTTGGCGGGAACTGCTGGGGAGCGCGGGGGTGGGGGGGTTGCAATGAGTGTGGGGAAAAACAGAAATGAGGAGAAAAAAGAAAGATAGAAACAGAAAGAAAAAGAGAGAGAGAAAGTGATTATGACTCTAATGCAATGCGGTTATAACTGAATCAACATGAAAGATGATTGACAGATGACTGGGTCCAATCAGGAGGCCACTAATCACATGCTTCAATGAAGGAAATTAAAAAATAAGAATCTGTGACGTTTGAGGAGAGAGAGGAAACAGTGGGAGGAGAGGATTAGTGCTCTACAGATGACTGTGGTTGTTGTATCTATACTAATAGTAATTTAATGTTTTTAAATGTGCTTTGAAAAATATTTTTATATCTTCTGGTGATTAAAATGATCATTTACAGAAACAGCTCTAGAAAATCAGGTTCAACGAGAGACTAACAGGATAAAACACTGACTAACAACTCAAACTGAAGACACTGACAGGACAGAGATGCAGTTCACACAGTGGCCACACGGAGGAGACAAAGCATGGAACAGAATACTCAAACAAATACGACTTAACGTGAGAATAAAAAGGACTTTCCATCATCAAAACTACGCACAGACCAATCAAGACAACAAACTATAGATATTTTAGGATTTTTTGATGTTAAAGGGCCCAAATCTTACCTTTATCTGCATTTTATTAGTGCACTTATGGCAGTGTCAGTTTATTGTTACATCATCATTTCCCAAACTTTCTTTATCCCTCAGAATTAAACCGGTCTTGTTACCATGCCTTTAAGGCTGATGTATGTAGATGAGCTCTGTTCTGACTGGCTGCCCTGTATTGTTTAAAATGCCTTGACACTGAACCAGTTACTGACACAATCTGATTTACTGCAGTTATCAGATTATTAAGTGTAAACACACTGAACCAGTTACTGACACAATCTGATTTACTGCAGTTATCAGATTATTAAGTGTAAACACACTGAACCAGTTACTGACACAATCTGATTTTCTGCAGTTATCAGATTATTAAGTGTAAACACACTGAACCAGTTACTGACACAATCTGATTTACTGCAGTTATCAGATTATTAAGTGTAAACACACTGAACCAGTTACTGACACAGTCTGATTTTCTGCAGTTATCAGATTATTAAGTGTAAACACACTGAACCAGTTACTGACACAATCTGATTTACTGCAGTTATCAGATTATTAAGGGTAAACACACTGAACCAGTTACTGACCCAATCTGATTTTCTGCAGTTATCAGATTATTAAGTGTAAACACACTGAACCAGTTACTGACACAATCTGATTTTCTGCAGTTATCAGATTATTAAGTGTAAACACACTGAACCAGTTACTGACACAATCTGATTTTCTGCAGTTATCAGATTATTAAGTGTAAACACACTGAACCAGTTACTGACACAATCTGATTTTCTGCAGTTATCAGATTATTAAGTGTAAACACACTGAACCAGTTACTGACACAGTCTGATTTACTGCAGTTATCAGATTATTAAGTGTAAACACACTGAACCAGTTACTGACACAGTCTGATTTTCTGTAGTTATCAGATTATTAAGTGTAAACACACTGAACCAGTTACTGACGCAATCTGATTTTCTGCAGTTATCAGATTATTAAGTGTAAACACACTGAACCAGTTACTGACACAATCTGATTTTCTGCAGTTATCAGATTATTAAGTGTAAACACACTGAACCAGTTACTGACACAGTCTGATTTTCTGCAGTTATCAGATTATTAAGTGTAAACACACTGAACCAGTTACTGACACCGTCTGATTTACTGCAGTTATCAGATTATTAAGTGTAAACACACTGAACCAGTTACTGACACAATCTGATTTACTGCAGTTATCAGATTATTAAGTGTAAACACACTGAACCAGTTACTGACACAATCTGATTTTCTGCAGTTATCAGATTATTAAGTGTAAACACACTGAACCAGTTACTGACACAATCTGATTTACTGCAGTTATCAGATTATTAAGTGTAAACACACTGAACCAGTTACTGACACAATCTGATTTACTGCAGTTATCAGATTATTAAGTGTAAACACACTGAACCAGTTACTGACACAGTCTGATTTACTGCAGTTATCAGATTATTAAGTGTAAACACACTGAACCGGTTACTGACACAATCTGATTTTCTGTAGTTATCAGATTATTAAGTGTAAACACACTGAACCGGTTACTGACACAGTCTGATTTTCTGAAGTTATCAGATTATTAAGTGTAAACACACTGAACCAGTTACTGACACAATCTGATTTTCTGCAGTTATCAGATTATTAAGTGTAAACACACTGAACCAGTTACTGACACAGTCTGATTTACTGCTGTTATCAGATTATTAAGTGTAAACACACTGAACCAGTTACTGACACAATCTGATTTTCTGCAGTTATCAGATTATTAAGTGTAAACACACTGAACCAGTTACTGACACAGTCTGATTTACTGCAGTTATCAGATTATTAAGTGTAAACACACTGAACCAGTTACTGACACAGTCTGATTTACTGCAGTTATCAGATTATTAAGTGTAAACACACTGAACCAGTTACTGACACAGTCTGATTTTCTGCAGTTATCAGATTATTAAGTGTAAACACGCTGAACCAGTTACTGACACAGTCTGATTTTCTGCAGTTATCAGATTATTAAGTGTAAACACACTGAACCAGTTACTGACACAGTCTGATTTTCTGCAGTTATCAGATTAAGTGTAAACACGCTGAACCAGTTACTGACACAGTCTGATTTACTGCAGTTATCAGATTATTAAGTGTAAACACACTGAACCAGTTACTGACGCAATCTGATTTTCTGTAGTTATCAGATTATTAAGTGTAAACACACTGAACCAGTTACTGACACAATCTGATTTACTGTAGTTATCAGATTATTAAGTGTAAACACACTGAACCAGTTACTGACACAGTCTGATTTTCTGCAGTTATCAGATTATTAAGTGTAAACACACTGAACCAGTTACTGACACAATCTGATTTACTGTAGTTATCAGATTATTAAGTGTAAACACACTGAACCAGTTACTGACACAGTCTGATTTACTGCAGTTATCAGATTATTAAGTGTAAACACACCGAACCAGTTACTGACACAATCTGATTTTCTGCAGTTATCAGATTATTAAGTGTAAACACACCGAACCAGTTACTGACACAGTCTGATTTACTGCAGTTATCAGATTATTAAGTGTAAACACACTGAACCAGTTACTGACACAGTCTGATTTTCTGCAGTTATCAGATTATTAAGTGTAAACACACTGAACCAGTTACTGATACAATCTGATTTACTGCAGTTATCAGATTATTAAGTGTAAACACACTGAACCAGTTACTGACACAATCTGATTTACTGCAGTTATCAGATTATTAAGTGTAAACACACTGAACCAGTTACTGACACAGTCTGATTTACTGCAGTTATCAGATTATTAAGGGTAAACACACTGAACCAGTTACTGACACAGTGTGATTTTCTGCAGTTATCAGATTATTAAGTGTAAACACACTGAACCAGTTACTGACACAATCTGATTTACTGCAGTTATCAGATTATTAAGTGTAAACACACTGAACCAGTTACTGACACAGTCTGATTTACTGCAGTTATCAGATTATTAAGTGTAAACACGCTCAGTGAGTCATACAGTGTCAGAAATTACATAACCAAGTGCACAACACAATTTTAGGATAATTTATGCATGCACTTAGTACTATGCTAACTAAAAATAAAAAGCATATTTGGATAAAACTGGATAAATTGGATAAAACTGGATAAAAAACTGCCGCTTTAATGTTCTGAAGTATAAAATGCGGAGTTGTCTACTCACTCGGATCCTGACGAGTCATCGTCCACCGTTCCCGCCTTTATGCTCATGGCCACTCCGTTCAGCTGGTCCTGCTTGGCCCCGCCCCCCTGGCCCTCGCTAGAGGAGGAGCCTCTAGAGGAGGCAGGGTCTGAGGTGTTGACTGACAGCTGGTTGTGGATGCGGTTGATTCCGTTTCTCTCGGCGATCGGAGAGAGAGGCTTCTTCTTCAGAATTCCTGTGGGTTGTAGAGCACTCCGCTTTAGTGGTTTAATTATTAATCTGCAAAAATATTTTAACACTTACACTGTTCAAAAGTCAGAGACCCCCTCATTTATTTAATGTCCAGTCTAAATGGCCATTAAGTACAAGGTATTGATTTTTTCAGGTGATATTCCTGAGGAGATTAGATATGAAATAATCCACTTGCATAATGAAGAACGCTGAAGTAAAATAAGTGAAAGTTTGCAAAACTTGAGTTCAGAAACTGATTTAAAGCTCCAGAGAAAACGTGGCTCCTAACAACCACCTGGAAGAGCAGGTCGACCCCAAAACTGCCCCATCAGATAAACAGCACTGAAAGCTTTGATCTCTGAGAGAGAGGAGAAGATCGAGCTGCTTCAGATCTGAAAACATCCACAGGTGCTTCTGTCCATCCTTCCACTGTGAGAAGACCACTCAGCGCTGTGGGTCTGAAAGGACGTGTAGCTGATCAAGAAGAACCTCACTGAGAAAAGGAGACGGACACATCAAACAAAGAAGCTGGACGATGGACTGACCGCCCCAGAGTCCAGACCTCAGCACCACTGAATGGGTTTGATTACTTAAGAAAATCATCAACCAGCTTCTCAGACTGAGCTTTGGAGGCATGGCTGCAGGTTCTCTGAGGAGCTGAAAGTGAGGCTCCTGAGATGAACGGAAGCTGGAATGAATGTGAAGAGAGACTCACTGACTGGACAGCCGAGAGTGAACTCAAATTCTAATAATTAGTATTTAATGGCTGTTTAATAGAAATTAAATAAATTAATGGTGGGTGCTCTTACTTTTTCACAGTATTCTGTATGTGTGTGTGTGTGTGTGTATATATATATATATATATATATATATATATATGAGTGTGTACCTTTGTGTGGATGTGTGTGTGGGTTGTGTAAGCTGGGTAGGAGTGGTAGCGTGTTCTCTTTTCCATAATCCTCTGCTTTCTCTTCTGGATGGGTCACAGTCTCCACCCTCAGCCTGGCTCCGCCCCCTCCTGCCTCACACTCGCCCAGCCAGCAGGGGGCCCCACCACTCGAGTCTAGGACACACACGGACAGAGATCATTTGTGGACGTGCACAGTCACAGAGCTCCTCGTTTTTTTCTGCTGGGGTTTCTCGGTATAGGGTTACGCTGCATTGTCTAAAGCTGTTCCAGCCGCTGTCAGTGGAACAGTTTTAAGATTCCCCTCATTAATGTCGGTATCTGAGAGACTGAGGCTCGGCAGCGAGCAGATGTTCCTCCAGTGGAGCACCTGGTTGTGGAAAAGGTTTAGCGTGATGTCACGGATCACATGTGTCCAGGGAACTTAAAGGGGAGTATTATC
>NC_051231.1:34635234-34640234 GCF_015220715.1 Pygocentrus nattereri | reverse complement strand
CTAAACACTCAAACCCTCAAACACTAAACACTCAAAATCTAAAACACTAAACACTCAAACCCTCAAACACTAAACACTCAAACACTAAACACTCAAACCCTCAAACACTAAACACTCAAACCCTAAACACTCAAACCCTCAAACACTAAACACTCAAACCCTCAAACCCTAAACACTCAAACCCTCAAACACTAAACACTCAAACCCTCAAACACTAAACACTCAAACCCTCAAACACTAAACACTCAAATACTAAACACTCAAACACTAAACACTCAAACCCTCAAACACTAAACACTCAAACACTAAACACTCAAACCCTCAAACACTAAACACTCAAACCCTAAACACTCAAACCCTCAAACACTAAACACTCAAACCCTCAAACCCTAAACACTCAAACCCTCAAACACTAAACACTCAAACCCTCAAATACTAAACACTCAAACCCTCAAATACTAAACACTCAAACACTCAAACCCTCAAACACTAAACACTCAAACCCTCAAACACTAAACACTCAAACCCTCAAATACTAAACACTCAAATACTAAACACTCAAACACTAAACACTCAAACACTAAACACTCAAACCCTCAAATACTAAACACTCAAACACTAAACACTCAAACACTAAACCCTAAACACTCAAACCCTCAAACCCTAAACACTCAAACCCTCAAACAGTAAACACTCAAACCCTCAAACACTAAACACTCAACACTCAAACCCTCAAACACTAAACACTCAAACCCTCAAATACTAAACACTCAAACCCTCAAACCCTAAACACTCAAACCCTCAAACACTAAACACTCAAACCCTCAAATAGTAAACACTCAAACCCTCAAACACTAAACACTCAAACCCTCAAACACTAAACACTCAAACCCTCAAACACTAAACACTCAAACCCTCAAACCCTCAAACGCTCAAACCCTAAACACTCAAACCCTCAAACACTAAACACTCAAACCCTCAAATACTAAACACTCAAACCCTCAAACACTAAACACTCAAACCCTCAAACACTAAACACTCAAAACCTCAAACACTAAACACTCAAACACTAAACACTCAAACCCTCAAACACTAAACACTCAAACCCTCAAACACTAAACACTCAAACCCTCAAACCCTAAACACTCAAACCCTCAAACACTAAACACTCAAACCCTCAAACCCTAAACACTCAAACCCTCAAACCCTCAAACCCTAAACACTCAAACCCTCAAACCCTAAACACTCAAACCCTCAAACCCTAAACACTCAAACCCTCAAACAGTAAACACTCAAACCCTCAAACACTAAACACTCAACACTCAAACCCTCAAACACTTTTTCATCAATGTGATTCTGCATATAAACTTAGATATTAACACTAGATTGTGTATTAAAATGTGTGTGTGTGTGTGTGTTACCTTGCAGCGACACTCTCCGCTGGTTTTGTTACAGTCGGAATCGAAGCCTTTATCGATGGGGCAGTTACATGGGCCGCACGTCTTATGACCCCACCAACCACGAGGACACGGCAGGTCAGTTCTGAGTTAATATAACATGATATACACACAAAACTGGTGAATTACAGTCAGACTGATTAAAGAATCCCCCAAAATTCACAGAGGAGAGCCTAATTATCCTTTAGAGTAGATTAATCTGAGCACGCCTGAAGAAGTTATTTAAAAAATAAGAGTAAAAAATAAATACATTAAAAAAGAAATTGTTATACAGAGTATAGCAGCAAACCACAAATATATTCATTATTTCAAATGTAAGACAATATATTTAAAAAATGATAAATAATAATTATTATTATTTATTATAACAATGCCAACAACTATAGTGTATTTTTCATGCATGTAGCTTTACAGTGAAATAATACATTTTAATAATAAAAGCGAAGAACATAAAAATAGTAATGAGTAAATTTTGTCTTACTTTTTCTCGCAGTATCGACCAAAATAGCTGCTGCGACAGTCGCAGACATAACCGTGGGCGGAGCTCAGCTTCCTGCTGCAAGCTGATTGGTGTTCGCAGGGGTTCAGAGCGCAGGCGTCCGTGCAGTTGTTGCCATAGTAACCTGATTATCAGAAGAAGCATACATCAAATGCTCACACTGTGTAAACAACAGCTCAGCTTTTCAAAATGGTTTATAAAACACTGACTTCATAGAAAACCTTCCCTTCTATTAATATTTTACATTTCACCAGATTATATTTTATTATTTTACAGGACTCGTGATGAAGTGCAGCACCGATCGCTAACCTGGATGGCAGGTGCAGGTGTGCGAGTCCCAGCGGTGGGTGCAGGAGCTGTGTGGGGGGCAGGGGTTTGAGCTGCAGGGGTCCGGCACACTGCAGCCGCTCTCCACGTTCACCCTGAGCACCTCATACGCACTCAGAGAGAGCGAACCTGCGGACACGCCCTGCACAACAAACACAGCCATTAAAAACAGCAAATTAACCAGCGAACGTTACACGATTAATCACCCCAGAGCAGCCAGCAGCTCATACAGTCACACGACTGCTCAAAATATTGAAAATAAAAAAAAAAAACCCATAAAATATAAAATGTGCTACCTTTTCATTCTTTATCTGATTTTTAATGATCATAATTTAATTTTTTAATTTGATTTCAAATACAATAACTTTCTCTTTTAAATCTATTGTTTTAATCATGTCCTATTTCTATTCTCCTTTACTTTACGGGCTTCGCTCAAAGCTGGTCTTAAAACCCACCTTTTCCAGTTGGGCTTTTGACTGAAGCAAAATTTTTAAATTACGTGTATTTTTTTCCCATGATGGCACATTATTTTCTTTTTTTTTGTTATCTTTACTGTACAGTGTCCTTGGATGTCTTAAAAGGCACTTGTCAAATAACATTGCATTATTATTATTATTATAATTATAATAATTATAATTATTATTATTATCCTGCCTTTCGCCCGAGGACTGCTGGGATAGGCTGCAGCACCCCCCCGCGACCCTGACGGAGAAGCGGCTTGGAAAATGGATGGATGGATTCTTATTATGGTATTTTCTCATTTATAAAGCACTTTGGATGACAAGTGTATGAAAGGTGCTGTATGAATACACCTGCCTGAGCTTGGACCAGGTTTCATGTTTATTTTTTTCCAACATGTTAAATTCAGCAAATGCACAGTAGATGTGCATGAAATGTGCAGAAGTGTGTTTTACTGTAGTGGAACTTATTTTCACAAATTAACACAACACTAAATTTGACCAGGGGTGCCAAAACTTTTACATATGACTGTACACACAGTAGATCCACCTGTTTATTTAAAATCCTCATGTTTAGACATAAAAGAGTTTAATGTAGAATGTAAGCTGGAGAATTTCAGCCTTGACTGCTTTTTGAATGAGTCACAGTGCAAGGCAGCCAATCAGAAGAGAGCTTGTTTACATACCTTAGTCTTAAAGGCACAGTAACGCAAATGGCCTGTTTATTTTGAGGGATAAAGAGAGTTTGGACAACGATGACGTAGAAATAAAGAATGTTTTTGGTAGATAAAGGCACCACACATCATGAATGGACATGGTGGAAATATAAGACACGGGCCCTTTAACATTCCTCGGCCTTGCCTTTTTTTAGCAGAGGAGCTGTACCTGTATACAGCCGTGGAACCCATGCAGCACTTTGTTGTTGCCTACAGCAACACCGCCAACACTCAGAGTCTTCAGCTTCACTCCCTTCAGCTTACTGTCCACCTCCATGGAGGACTATACAAAGACACAAGAAATAAACGATGACCACCCGACACAACTTTAAAAATACACTGTTAGAATTTATATGCATTTTCTACCAAAATCATCTGGAATTGACCTAGTCATACTCCTATAATCACTACTTCCTAAACCAGAGCACTTTCTACGGAACAGAAATGGTGTCCTAATCACTATTACCTACATTAGAGCACTATACAGTGAACAGAAATGGTGTCCTAATCACTATTCCCTACATTAGAGCACTATACAGTGAACAGAAATGGTGCCATGATCACTATTCCCTACATTAGAGCACTATACAGTGAACAGAAATGGTGTCCTAATCACTATTCCCTACATTAGAGCACTATACAGTGAACAGAAATGGTGCCATGATCACTATTCCCTACATTAGAGCACTATACAGTGAACAGAAATGGTGCCATGATCACTATTCCCTACATTAGAGCACTATACAGTGAACAGAAATGGTGTCCTAATCACTATTCCCTACATTAGAGCACTATACAGTGAACAGAAATCATGTCCTAATCACTATTCCCTACATTAGAGCACTATACAGTGAACAGAAATGGTGTCCTAATCACTATTACCTACATTAGAGCACTGTAAAGGGAATAGAAATGGTGTCCTAATCACTATTCCCTACATTAGAGCACTATACAGTGAACAGAAATGGTGTCCTAATCACTATTCCCTACATTAGAGCACTATACAGTGAACAGAAATGGTGCCATGATCACTATTCCCTACATTAGAGCACTATACAGTGAACAGAAATGGTGCCATGATCACTATTCCCTACATTAGAGCACTATACAGTGAACAGAAATGGTGCCATGATCACTATTCCCTACATTAGAGCACTATACAGTGAACAGAAATGGTGTCCTAATCACTATTCCCTACATTAGAGCACTATACAGGGAACAGAAATCATGTCCTAATCACTATTCCCTACATTAGAGCACTATACAGGGAACAGAAATGGTGCCATGATCACTATTCCCTACATTAGAGCACTATACAGTGAACAGAAATGGTGCCATGATCACTATTCCCTACATTAGAGCACTATACAGTGAACAGAAATGGTGCCATGATCACTATTCCCTACATTAGAGCACTATACAGTGAACAGAAATGGTGTCCTAATCACTATTCCCTACATTAGAGCACTATACAGTGAACAGAAATCATGTCCTAATCACTATTCCCTACATTAGAGCACTATACAGTGAACAGAAATGGTGT
>NC_051231.1:34622734-34630234 GCF_015220715.1 Pygocentrus nattereri | reverse complement strand
AGTTACGATGCTGTAACGTGTCAGTTTACCTGTATAGTAAAGTTACGATGCTGTAACGTGTCAGTTTACCTGTATAGTAAAGTTACGATGCTGTAACGTGTCAGTTTACCTGTACGGTAAAGTTACGATGCTGTAACGTGTCAGTTTACCTGTACGGTAAAGTTACGATGCTGTAACGTGTCAGTTTACCTGTACAGTAAAGTTACGATGCTGTAACGTGTCAGTTTACCTGTACGGTAAAGTTACGATGCTGTAACGTGTCAGTTTACCTGTATAGTAAAGTTACGATGCTGTAACGTGTCAGTTTACCTGTACGGTAAAGTTACGATGCTGTAACGTGTCAGTTTACCTGTACAGTAAAGTTACGATGCTGTAACGTGTCAGTTTACCTGTACGGTAAAGTTACGATGCTGTAATGTGTCAGTTTACCTGTATAGTAAAGTTACGATGCTGTAACGTGTCAGTTTACCTGTACGGTAAAGTTATGATGCTGGCTGGTTGTTACGTGCAGGATGGTGGAAGTAGGTTGGCGGGTTCGGAACATCAGCTCCAGGTTCCAGGGAACAGTTACCACGACAGCCAGGTTACTCCATAACAACATGCTGTTATCCTGGAAACGCTGAGGGTTGGACATCACTGCAACAGAACGGATTATAAAGAAACAATGAGAGAAAAAGAAAGACACTAAACCTTTCTCTCTCTCACCCCTTCTCTCTTCGACTCTCATTCCCTTTCTTTTTTGCTCTTCATCTTTCCCTTTTCTCTCTCTTCTGTACCTTCTCCTTTACTCCTTTAACTTTCTTTTATGACTCTTTTTCTCTCAATCTTTTTATTCTCTTTAATGTTTTGATTTCTCATTTTTTACTTTTCTCTTTCACACTTTGCTTTCTTGCTGTTTACTCTCTAATGCCCTTTTTACTTTCTCCTGTTTTCTTTTTTCTCTCATTCTTTTTTTACTCTTTCAGCCTATCTCTCCCACCCTTTCTCGCTCACTCCCTCTCTCTCTTCTACTCTTTCTCTTTCTCCCACCCTTTCTCTCTCTCTCTCTCTGTCTCTCTCTCACTCTTCTACACTTTCTCTCTCTCTCTCTGTCTCTCTCTCACTCTTCTACACTTTCTCTCTCTCCCACCCTTTCTCGCTCACTCCCTCTCTCTCTTCTACTCTTTCTCTTTTTTCCACCCTTTCTCTCTCTCTCTCTGTCTCTCACTCTTCTACACTTTCTCTCTCTCTCTCCCACCCTTTCTCCCTCTCGCTCTCTCTCTTTCTCTTCTACACTTTCTCTGTTCTACACTTTCTCTCTCTGTTCAACACTTTCTCTCCCACCCTTTCTCTCTCTCTCTCTCTTTCTCCTCGACTCTCTCTCCTTTTCTGTTTAATTTTATTTTTACTCTGTGTTTCTGTCTTTTTACTGCTTTGATCTTTCCGTTAACTTTCTCTCTTTTACTCTTTCCTTTATTGCTCTCTTTTTTCTCTCTCATTCTCTTTTTATTCTCTCTCTCTCGTCACTACTTTCCTGTCTTTTCATGCACAGAACAGCGGTACGGATTGAGATGATCAGCGAGTTCAGCAGGTTTAAACTCTGAGCTGGAGCTGCAGGTCAGCCTTTAGATCTAAACACACACACTCACACACATACACACCCACACACTGAACACAGGTGTGTGTGTGAAGCTCTTAAAGCTCTTAAAGCTGTTAAAGCTGTGGGTGGATGATCTGAGGGTTCAGCTGAGCTGGGAACTGAAGCAGAGGAGCTGAATAAAAACAGCAGAGGAGTGCAAAAGAATTCACACGGCAGTGATTCAGTTCAGCTCCACTCAGTTCTTTAGGAAACGATTCACTGTGAGGCCTTAAACTGAACAACTCAACTTAATTCAGTTCTTTAACAAACGAGTCACTGCATCATGATTAATTCGATTCAGTTCTTTAACAAACGAGTCACTGCATCATGATTAATTAGATTCAGTTCTTTAACAAACGAGTCACTGCATCATGATTAATTAGAGTCAGTTCTTTAACAAACGAGTCACTGCATCATGATTAATTAGATTCAGTTCTTTAACAAACGAGTCACTGCATCATGATTAATTAGAGTCAGTTCTTTAGGAAACAAGTAACTGCATCATGATTAATTAGATTCAGTTCTTTAACAAACGAGTCACTGCATCATGATTAATTAGATTCAGTTCTTTAACAAACGAGTCACTGCATCATGATTAATTAGAGTCAGTTCTTTAGGAAACGAGTCACTGCATCATGATTAATTAGATTCAGTTCTTTAACAAACGAGTCACTGCATCATGATTAATTAGATTCAGTTCTTTAACAAACGAGTCACTGCATCATGATTAATTAGATTCAGTTCTTTAACAAACGAGTCACTGCATCATGATTAATTAGATTCCGTTCTTTAACAAACGAGTCACTGCATCATGATTAATTAGAGTCAGTTCTTTAACAAACGAGTCACTGCATCATGATTAATTAGATTCAGTTCTTTAACAAACGAGTCACTGCATCATGATTAATTAGAGTCAGTTCTTTAACAAACGAGTCACTGCATCATGATTAATTAGATTCAGTTCTTTAACAAACGAGTCACTGCATCATGATTAATTAGAGTCAGTTCTTTAACAAACGAGTCACTGCATCATGATTAATTAGATTCAGTTCTTTAACAAACGAGTCACTGCATCATGATTAATTGGAGTCAGTTCTTTAACAAACGAGTCACTGCATCATGATTAATTAGAGTCAGTTCTTTAACAAACGAGTCACTGCATAATGATTAATTAGAGTCAGTTCTTTAACAAACGAGTCACTGCATCATGATTAATTAGATTCAGTTCTTTAACAAACGAGTCACTGCATCATGATTAATTAGATTCAGTTCTTTAACAAACGAGTCACTGCATAATGATTAATTAGAGTCAGTTCTTTAACAAACAAGTAACTGCATCATGATTAATTAGATTCAGTTCTTTAACAAACGAGTCACTGCATCATGATTAATTAGAGTCAGTTCTTTAGCGAATGATCCACTGCATCATGATTAATTAGAGTCAGTTCTTTAGCGAATGATCCACTGCATCATGATTAATTAGAGTCAGTTCTTTAGTGAATGATCCACTGCATCATGATTAATTAGAGTCAGTTCTTTAACAAACGAGTCACTGCATCATGATTAATTAGAGTCAGTTCTTTAGCGAATGATCCACTGCATCATGATTAATTAGAGTCAGTTCTTTAGTGAATGATCCACTGCATCATGATTAATTAGAGTCAGTTCTTTAACAAACGAGTCACTGCATCATGATTAATTAGAGTCAGTTCTTTAGCGAATGATCCACTGCATCATGATTAATTAGAGTCAGTTCTTTAGCGAATGATCCACTGCATCATGATTAATTAGAGTCAGTTCTTTAGCGAATGATCCACTGCATCATGATTAATTAGAGTCAGTTCTTTAGCGAATGATCCACTGCATCATGATTAATTAGAGTCAGTTCTTTAACAAACGAGTCACTGCATCATGATTAATTAGATTCAGTTCTTTAACAAACGAGTCACTGCATCATGATTAATTAGAGTCAGTTCTTTAGCGAATGATCCACTGCATCATGATTAATTAGAGTCAGTTCTTTAACAAACGAGTCACTGCATCATGATTAATTAGAGTCAGTTCTTTAGCGAATGATCCACTGCATAATGATTAATTAGAGTCAGTTCTTTAGCGAATGATCCACTGCATCATGATTAATTAGAGTCAGTTCTTTAACAAAAGAGTCACTGCATCATGATTAATTAGAGTCAGTTCTTTAGCGAATGATCCACTGCATCATGATTAATTAGAGTCAGTTCTTTAGCGAATGATCCACTGCATCATGATTAATTAGAGTCAGTTCTTTAGCGAATGATCCACTGCATCATGATTAATTAGAGTCAGTTCTTTAGCGAATGATCCACTGCATCATGATTAATTAGAGTCAGTTCTTTAACAAACGAGTCACTGCATCATGATTAATTAGAGTCAGTTCTTTAACAAATGAGTCACTGCATCATGATTAATTAGATTCAGTTCTTTAACAAACGAGTCACTGCATAATGATTAATTAGAGTCAGTTCTTTAACAAACAAGTAACTGCATCATGATTAATTAGATTCAGTTCTTTAACAAACGAGTCACTGCATCATGATTAATTAGAGTCAGTTCTTTAGCGAATGATCCACTGCATCATGATTAATTAGAGTCAGTTCTTTAGCGAATGATCCACTGCATCATGATTAATTAGAGTCAGTTCTTTAACAAACGAGTCACTGCATCATGATTAATTAGAGTCAGTTCTTTAGCGAATGATCCACTGCATCATGATTAATTAGAGTCAGTTCTTTAGCGAATGATCCACTGCATCATGATTAATTAGAGTCAGTTCTTTAGCGAATGATCCACTGCATCATGATTAATTAGAGTCAGTTCTTTAGCGAATGATCCACTGCATCATGATTAATTAGAGTCAGTTCTTTAGCGAATGATCCACTGCATCATGATTAATTAGAGTCAGTTCTTTAGCGAATGATCCACTGCATCATGATTAGAGTCAGTTCTTTAGCGAATGATCCACTGCATCATGATTAATTAGAGTCAGTTCTTTAGCGAATGATCCACTGCATCATGATTAATTAGAGTCAGTTCTTTAGCGAATGATCCACTGCATCATGATTAATTAGAGTCAGTTCTTTAGCGAATGATCCACTGCATCATGATTAATTAGAGTCAGTTCTTTAACAAACGAGTCACTGCATCATGATTAATTAGAGTCAGTTCTTTAACAAATGAGTCACTGCATCATGATTAATTAGAGTCAGTTCTTTAGCGAATGATCCACTGCATCATGATTAATTAGAGTCAGTTCTTTAGCGAATGATCCACTGCATAATGATTAATTAGAGTCAGTTCTTTAACAAACAAGTAACTGCATCATGATTAATTAGATTCAGTTCTTTAACAAACGAGTCACTGCATCATGATTAATTAGAGTCAGTTCTTTAGCGAATGATCCACTGCATCATGATTAATTAGAGTCAGTTCTTTAGCGAATGATCCACTGCATCATGATTAATTAGAGTCAGTTCTTTAACAAACGAGTCACTGCATCATGATTAATTAGAGTCAGTTCTTTAGCGAATGATCCACTGCATCATGATTAATTAGAGTCAGTTCTTTAGCGAATGATCCACTGCATCATGATTAATTAGAGTCAGTTCTTTAGCGAATGATCCACTGCATCATGATTAATTAGAGTCAGTTCTTTAGCGAATGATCCACTGCATCATGATTAATTAGAGTCAGTTCTTTAGCGAATGATCCACTGCATCATGATTAATTAGAGTCAGTTCTTTAGCGAATGATCCACTGCATCATGATTAATTAGAGTCAGTTCTTTAGCGAATGATCCACTGCATCATGATTAATTAGAGTCAGTTCTTTAGCGAATGATCCACTGCATCATGATTAATTAGAGTCAGTTCTTTAACAAACGAGTCACTGCATCATGATTAATTAGAGTCAGTCTTTAACAAATGAGTCACTGCATCATGATTAATTAGAGTCAGTTCTTTAGCGAATGATCCACTGCATCATGATTAATTAGAGTCAGTTCTTTAGCGAATGATCCACTGCATCATGATTAATTAGAGTCAGTTCTTTAGCGAATGATCCACTGCATCATGATTAATTAGAGTCAGTTCTTTAGCGAATGATCCACTGCATCATGATTAATTAGAGTCAGTTCTTTAACAAACGAGTCACTGCATCATGATTAATTAGAGTCAGTTCTTTAGCGAATGATCCACTGCATCATGATTAATTAGAGTCAGTTCTTTAATAAACGAGTCACTGCATCATGATTAATTAGAGTCAGTTCTTTAACAAATGAGTCACTGCATCATGATTAATTAGAGTCAGTTCTTTAGCGAATGATCCACTGCATCATGATTAATTAGAGTCAGTTCTTTAACAAACGAGTCACTGCAGCATGATTAATTAGAGTCAGTTCTTTAGCGAATGTTCCACTGCATCATGATTAATTAGAGTCAGTTCTTTAGCGAATGATCCACTGCATCATGATTAATTAGAGTCAGTTCTTTAGCGAATGATCCACTGCATCATGATTAATTAGAGTCAGTTCTTTAGCGAATGATCCACTGCATCATGATTAATTAGAGTCAGTTCTTTAGCGAATGATCCACTGCATCATGATTAATTAGAGTCAGTTCTTTAACAAACGAGTCACTGCATCATGATTAATTAGAGTCAGTTCTTTAACAAATGAGTCACTGCATCATGATTAATTAGAGTCAGTTCTTTAGCGAATGATCCACTGCATCATGATTAATTAGAGTCAGTTCTTTAGCGAATGATCCACTGCATCATGATTAATTAGAGTCAGTTCTTTAGCGAATGATCCACTGCATCATGATTAATTAGAGTCAGTTCTTTAGCGAATGATCCACTGCATCATGATTAATTAGAGTCAGTTCTTTAACAAACGAGTCACTGCATCATGATTAATTAGAGTCAGTTCTTTAGCGAATGATCCACTGCATCATGATTAATTAGAGTCAGTTCTTCAGCGAATGATCCACTGCATCATGATTAATTAGAGTCAGTTCTTTAGCGAATGATCCACTGCATCATGATTAATTAGAGTCAGTTCTTTAGCGAATGATCCACTGCATCATGATTAATTAGAGTCAGTTCTTTAACAAACGAGTCACTGCATCATGATTAATTAGAGTCAGTTCTTTAACAAATGAGTCACTGCATCATGATTAATTAGAGTCAGTTCTTTAGCGAATGATCCACTGCATCATGATTAATTAGAGTCAGTTCTTTAACAAACGAGTCACTGCATCATGATTAATTAGAGTCAGTTCTTTAGCGAATGATCCACTGCATAATGATTAATTAGAGTCAGTTCTTTAGCGAATGATCCACTGCATCATGATTAATTAGAGTCAGTTCTTTAACAAACGAGTCACTGCATCATGATTAATTAGAGTCAGTTCTTTAGCGAATGATCCACTGCATCATGATTAATTAGAGTCAGTTCTTTAGCGAATGATCCACTGCATCATGATTAATTAGAGTCAGTTCTTTAGCGAATGATCCACTGCATCATGATTAATTAGAGTCAGTTCTTTAACAAACGAGTCACTGCATCATGATTAATTAGAGTCAGTTCTTTAACAAATGAGTCACTGCATCATGATTAATTAGATTCAGTTCTTTAACAAACGAGTCACTGCATCATGATTAATTAGAGTCAGTTCTTTAGCGAATGATCCACTGCATCATGATTAATTAGAGTCAGTTCTTTAGCGAATGATCCACTGCATCATGATTAATTAGAGTCAGTTCTTTAACAAACGAGTCACTGCATCATGATTAATTAGAGTCAGTTCTTTAGCGAATGATCCACTGCATCATGATTAATTAGAGTC
>NC_051231.1:34605234-34617734 GCF_015220715.1 Pygocentrus nattereri | reverse complement strand
CCACCCATTTAGTCTAAAGCTGTTTAGCCCCACCCATTCAGTCTACAGCAAAGTAGCCTCTCCCATCCAGCCTACAGCACTTTAACCCCTCCCAGACCTGCGAACTACTAAATTAAACTATCCCTTTAAAATCCTGACCTGAGGTCACTCACCTTTCTCGCAGTTGCGTCCTCCGAACCCCAGGGGGCAGTCACACCTGAAGGAGCCCCAGAGACTTACACAGGTTCCACCATTCAGACATGGGTTATTGATACAGAACTGCCGCTTTGCTGAGCATCCTGGGAAAAGAGAAGGGTGTTTAAATGTAGGACACGGCACACATGCATGAACATACGTCCCGGTTACCTAGAACCACAGCAGAAAGCAGGTCAGACATTAAACTGGGTCTACAAGGTCACTAAGGCCATTTAGACTGACTTCCTCAGAGCATCTTAAAGGACCCAATATCATGAAAAAACAAATGTTATGTCACTTTAACAGTTTGTGTGACCTCACAACAACCAATACAATTAAAGATGTCTGTCTATTCGGCCTACAGCCCTTAGCTCCACCCACTCTAGCTTACGGACTTTCAGCTAAGAGGGCCTTCTGAACGGGGCACAATGTAGGGCACAATGTTAACGCCTCCACGCTGTAGACTGGGGTTCAGTACCCCACCTGGGTAACCACCCTACACTATACCAATAAGAGTCCTTGGGCAAGACTCCTAACACCACCTTGGCTTGTGTAAAATGCCGTAATGCCGTAAATGTAAATGATAAGACATGTATCTGCCCGTTCTGCACACAGTGGTTTAGGAAGTTATATAAGAAGAATTTTACCCAGGGCTGTTTTTCCAAAGAGGCGCAGCCAATCAGAACACAGCTCATTTGCATATGTCAGTGTTAAAGGCACACCCTGTTAAATGAAGCTCTGTAAATCGGTACATGAAGTGGACTTCGAGGAGAAAAGCAGAATGTACGAAATGTCTGGAACAGCGCTCCACCTGGCAGGGTGCCATTGTTAGCGATGTAAGCTGCCATGTCCATGTTTCTGCTGTCGATGCGCAGGTCCTTCATGCAGCCCACGAACTGTCTGTTCTGGATGGGGAAATCCTCGGGCAGCCGCGGAACTCCGCCCAGCAACAACGGACCGGTCAGATCCAGTGACCTGTGCAAGGAGGGGTCGATCAACTCTATTGTATTTGTACAGCACCTTAAACAGCAGCTTTAAATGTATAGGTCAGCAAACAGTGAATGGGAGTGAATGGAGCTCAACGGCTGAAAATGAGAAGCTGAAATAGTTTCTAATCACCCAGAATTTTCCTTTAATTTTAGACAGCAGGAGGACGAGTTTCACTAACCAAAGAAATCTCACCGATACGTTTCCCTTTTTCTACAGGCTTGGGCAGCAGGGGGCGGGGCTTTACTGCTAGAGTGATGATTGATTGGCGAGCGGAGCAGCTCATTGGCTGTTCGCGGTCACTGACGTCATTAAAGTTCATGAGGCGCCAGTTTAAACTCCTGTAACTCGAGTTTAAAAGCTCTTAAATATCACAGCGGTGTTAAAGTGTTTCGTGCTGCTCGGGAAATGAAGGAATTCTTTACATTAAAATGTTTCAGCGTTTATAAACTATGATTTTGCTCGGATGCTCCATCTTAACCCATTCATTCTGGACCTGCCTGGGAGCGCCCTCTGGTGTCTGAGAAGCCCGGAAGACATCGCAGAGCGGGAATTCTCCTCTCTACAGGTTCTACAGTCTGGAATACCAGCTTGGTTTACGTCTTCTGTACATCAGCCTTGTAGCTAAAACACCACCCACAGCTACACACACGCAAGTCACATCACCACCGCAAACTAGCCAGAGTTCCTTCTTACTTCTTGGATCCTGATTGGCTGCCCTGAGCGGAACATGAGTAGTTGCCGATCACATAACCAAACCGAAGAGCCATTGAGGTGTCACAGTTATCCACCGTTACCACGACGACCTTATGGTCCGACGGGCCTTGGGGTAGGCCTGCCTGGTTCAGGATGGGCTGAGAGAGAGAGAGCGAGGGAGAGTGAGAGAGTGAGAGAGAGAGAGAGAGAGAGAGAGAGAGAGGGAGGGAGGGAGGGGGGGGTGATAGAGTTGATTATAATTTGATTGCAATAATGTTCAATAAAAGTTTTCACTCATTTTTTTAGTCAAATACGAAGTGTGAGATATTTTAACACACAAAACAAAAACTAGCTTGATTTTCTTGGAGCTCTGAGAACTAAACTGCCCTCTATCTTCTGACCTCAGAGCAGAAACCTGTAACACACTGCAGATGACATCACGGTTTGATTTTTAAACAGGAATAAAGTCCAGTGATTAACTGCACCTTTACTTTAAAACAGAACGTTTGCACTGTACTATACTCCAACATGTTAACATGACTGTGAACCTTATTGTTCCACGTTCTGCTGGACTCTGTCTGTGCAGTAACTGGTCCTGGACCAGCCTGGAGAAGCAGTCCAGCAGTTCAGCTGATCCTCTTGTGTGGAGCCACAAATCACATTTGGAATATCTGGAGCTGAAGGTCACAGATTAAGGAGAACTGAGGGCCAATTTTCAGTCAAATACGGCTCAGAGAGCTGCTAAAACCGGACCCATTGGAAAGACGCACACGTCTGATGGCTGTTAAAAATAAACCCATTTGGAAATGCACTTCAGTAATGGCTGCTAAAAAGGGATCCATCAGAAATTAGATATATTAAACGGCTGCTAAAAAGAGATCAACAGCAAACACACTTCACTGATGGCTGCTAAGTAGTGATCCACCAGAAAATACACATAATTAATGGCTGCTAAAAAGGGATCCATCACAAGCACACTAAGACAGGAATCTCTTAGATCTGCATTGTACTGAATTCCTGCGCTGGCCGAACCGCAGACACCCCACAGTTCCTCACATGCAGCGTCTAACGGAGCACTTTCTGCTCTCCGGGTATAAATAGCCGCCTGATTGTTGTCTGGAAGCCTCTAAAAATACACACGAGCATAATTATTGCAAAGGCTGCAGATCCAGACTGAACACAAGAGAGAAACGCCTGCAGTCTGAGCTTAAACTGGAGCTTTGAGCAACTTTGGCAGCTGAAAAAAGAAACTCTGAAAGTGAGTTTTTAAGTCAGTGAGAGCTGCTTACGGCTTATTGTACTCAGAGCACATTTCAAAGGTGAACCTAGAAGAGCTGAGAAATGAAAAAAACCGTCTCAGTTATTCAAACCATTTGAAAATCCAGCAGAAGATTAATTCAAACAGCAAAACAACAACCGCAACACTCGCTTCACCAACAACCGCAACACTCGCTTCACCAACAACCGCAACACTCGCTTCACCAACAACCGCAACACTCGCTTCACCAACAACCGCGACACTCGCTTCACCAACAACCGCGACACTCGCTTCATCAACAACCGCGACACTCGCTTCACCAACAACCGCGACACTCGCTTCACCAACAACCGCGACACTCGCTTCATCAACAACCGCGACACTCGCTTCAACAACAACCGCGACACTCGCTTCACCAACAACCGCGACACTCGCTTCACCAACAACCGCAACACTCGCTTCACCAACAACCGCGACACTCGCTTCACCAACAACCGCGACACTCGCTTCATCAACAACCGCGACACTCGCTTCAACAACAACCGCGACACTCGCTTCACCAACAACCGCGACACTCGCTTCATCAACAACTGCGACACTCGCTTCATCAACAACCGCGACACTCGCTTCATCAACAACCGCGACACTCGCTTCAACAACAACCGCGACACTCGCTTCACCAACAACCGCAACACTCGCTTCATCAACAACCGCATCACTCGCTTCACCAGCAACCGCAACATTCGCTTCACCAACAACCGCAACACTCGCTTCACCAACAACCGCAACACTCGCTTCATCAACAACCGCAACACTCGCTTCATCAACAACCGCAACACTCGCTTCACCAACAACCGCAACACTCGCTTCATCAACAACCGCAACACTCGCTTCATCAACAACCGCAACACTCGCTTCACCAAGAACCGCAACAGTCGCTTCATCAACAACCGCAACACTCGCTTCACCAAGAACCGCAACATTCGCTTCATCAACAACCGCGACACTCGCTTCATCACCAACCGCGACACTCGCTTCATCAACAACCGCAACACTCGCTTCATCAACAACCTTAACACTCGCTTCATCAACAACCGTAACACTCGCTTCACCAACAACCGCAACACTCGATTCACCAACAACCGCAACATTCGCTTCATCAACAACCGCAACACTTGCTTCATCAACAACCGTATCACTCGCTTCATCAACAACCGTAACACTCGCTTCATCAACAACCGCAACACTCGCTTCACCAAGAACCGCAACACTCGATTCACCAAGAACTGCAACATTCGCTTCATCAAAAACCCAGAAGACATTACAGAGCAGCATTTCTCCTCAACACATTCTCTATTTGCAACACCTGTGGGGGCCGTTAACCTTGTAATCGTGAAACACTGTAAGCGTAATCAGGCACAGGCACCCCTGAATGAGATCAGGGCAGCAAACACACAAACACTGACCATCTCCTTTATGAACAGTCCACTTCAAAGATTCCATCATAATATAATAATATGGGTCACTGAACACACAATTCTCCACTGACCACCTTCCTTTACTATCAACACCGAACATCTACTGCATCTTCTGCTCCATTAAAGTGGAATAATGTGGGTCAGTAGGACACACACACACGCGCACACACACACACACACACACACACACACACACACGCGCACACATACACACACACACACAGACATGCACACGCACACACACACACGCACGCACACGTTCACACACACACTCACGCACACACATACACATTCACAGACACGCACACGCATGCACACACACACGCTCATATACACACACACACACACACACACACACACACACACACAAGCACACTTTATTCTCATGTGCTTTTAATTCTGTTGTTCTGTTCCCGTGTCTGAAGTCTGATCTGCCGTCTTGTCTCTGCCAGACAACATGACTTTCCTAAACATTTCCCTTCAGATTTGAGTTATTTTTTAAATGTATATTACACTGAAGTGTCCGGGCTGTGCAGTGGCCTCCTTGAGCCAAATAAATTCATCTAAAAACACATTTAAAAATAAATTAATATCAGGTGTCTGAACTTTACTGAGGAGTGTAGACTGGAGTCAGACGCACAGCCTGGAGTCAGACGTACAGGCTGGAGTCAGACGCACCGACTGGAGTCAGACGCACCGGCTGGAGTCAGACGCACCGGCTGGAGTCAGACGCACAGCCTGGAGTCAGACGCACCGACTGGAGTCAGACGCACCGGCTGGAGTCAGACGCACCGGCTGGAGTCAGACGCACAGCCTGGAGTCAGACGTACAGGCTGGAGTCAGACGCACCGACTGGAGTCAGACGCACCGGCTGGAGTCAGACGCACCGGCTGGAGTCAGACGCACAGCCTGGAGTCAGACGCACAGCCTGGAGTCAGACGCACCGACTGGAGTCAGACGCACAGGCTGGAGTCAGACGCACAGCCTGGAGTCAGACGCACCGGCTGGAGTCAGACGCACAGCCTGGAGTCAGACGCACAGGCTGGAGTCAGACGCACAGCCTGGAGTCAGACGCACAGCCTGGAGTCAGACGCACAGGCTGGAGTCAGACGCACAGGCTGGAGTCAGACGCACCGGCTGGAGTCAGACACAAAGCTTAGAAGCAAATGCATAGACTGGAAACAGCCACCCAGCCTGGAATCAGACGCATAACATGGAATCAGGTGCCTAGCTTGGAACTAGACGTGCAGGTCATAATCAAAGCGTTTAGACCCTGAAATGTGATTTAGAATCAAATGAGTAGTTTAGAATTCATCCACATACGCACACACACAAATCTGAAACCGCTAACACCACCGAGTAAAGCTGACCCATGTGACCATGGATACGCCCCCATGTCCAATCACCCCACAACAGCAGCTGGTATAAACAAGGCAGGGGTGACAAATCACACCCCGAGCTGGAACACAGACCTCTGAACTGTGTTGTTTTCACTGACGCCTCACTTGGGAACCTCCATCAGCGCGCCATTCCAAGACCGGACTACAGGTCCAGTTTGGAGCGCCTGAATAGGAACACGGAAAGGGACGCTTCTGCTGTTTACTCTAAAATACAAATTACAGCCGAATGAGCGAGAAAACAATCGCGGCTCAGTTCGATCTGATGTATGACTAATGTTATTCTCTGAGCTCCATTCTGGGCTCTAATGCTTCACTAAAGCCTCCGAGCAGGAGAGCACAAAACCCCCAGCTCCCGCCTGTCCGTCACCCGCGCACGCACACACGCACACACACACAAACACACAAACACACAAACACACACACACACACACGCATACACACACACGCACACACACGTACACACACACATACACAAACACACACACACACAAACACACAAACACACACACACACACACGCATACACACACACGCACACACACGTACACACACACATACACAAACACACACACACACACACACGCATACACAAACACACGCACACACGCACACACAAACACACACGTACACAAACACACACGCACACAAGCATACACACACACGCACACACACACACACGCACACACACACACAAACACACACGCACGCACATACACACACACACGCACACACACACATACACAAACACACACACGCATACACACACACGCACACACACGTACACACACACATACACAAACACACACACACACACACACGCACACGCACACACACAAACACACACATGCATACACACATATACACAAACACACACATACGCATACACACACACACACGCATACACAAACACATACACACACATGCACATGCGCACACACACACACTGAGCACACATACACACACACTGACACAAACACACAACTTTCTGTGCATGTAATCGGTCTATTTTAGGCCATTTCATTAAGTTAAATTATCTTGATATATTGGCAGATAATTTTGTTTCAGTCATACAAAAAGTAAAATTACCTGCCAATATACTGAAAAAACTTACTTAATAAAATTACTTAAAACAATATAATTACATGGTTCATTGGTGAAATCTGGCAACCCGAGTGTGTGTGTGTGTGTGTGTGTGTGTGTGTGTGTGTGTGTCAACACTGCTGACTCAGCCAGCGTAACCCTGAGCGCACACACTGCTCCGGTAAATACATGTTTACTCAGAACTACATCAAACATGACCTCGGTCTATACAGCTGAGTGGCAGGGAATCATGGGAAATTGAGTTCACCTTCACCTTTCCGTCACACACTCAGTACCGCAGAGGGAGACGGGGACAGTCTGAATCATATGACTGACACCGTCACCACGGCAACCCACAGGGCCATAACCCTGACTCCATGCCAGAGCTTCTCTTTCTCTTCTTTTTTCATCTCTCTGTCTGTTACCCTTCCATTCTGTCACTCACTCTTTCTCTGGGCAGCTGTGTGGATGACGGTCAGTGCCTGTGTGTGTGTGTGTGTGTGTGTGTTTAGGTATGAATGGAAGTGTGCGTGCATGTATGTGTGGGTCAGTGACAAATAAGGCTTTGAAAAAGATCATTTAAACACCCTGATTAATAAGGATGTGATGTATATGTTCCTGTAGGAGTCTATTTGATATGTTTTACGATTTGATTTATAGCTTTTATAATGCTATACATTCCTTTTAAAAACAGAATTACCAACTTTACCCCCACAAATTCAAGATGTAGCTTAAGACTGTTTATCAAAATGTGTCTAAACTAGTGTTTTTACTTGGATTCAGGTTTATACTTAAACTCTTTGAAAGAGTTAACATGACTATTAGAAATTGGCAATATTTGTAATTATCATTATAAAGTGATGTGCAAACAGGTCAGAACTTCCCGACTCCCTCACCTCTCATGTACTGAGCTGCAGCCTGAGGTCAGTCAGTCCAGTTTATGGTCAAGGGAGCAACATCAGACTGTAATGAGTTAATAAGTTAATGGGGAAAAGAGAGCAGAAGGAAAAGCCAGTCTCTTGGGGTTAGGTGTTAGCCATTAGCCTAGTACGGAGTCTAGCTGGCTCTCCGTGTGTGCCACCTACAGTGCTCGTCGCTCCGCCGGCTGCTTCAGCCGAGAGGCCTACAAGCCGAGAGACTCCGCCGCACCTCAACTAAAACCGACAGAGTGAACGGCTGTAGTATTTACTAAACTCCAGCAGCGTCTGACGCTCAGAGAGTGTTAGAGGCGCTCAATCATTAGATTCACTTCAGCTGTTAAATACGATCCTTATTAAAGTGAAGGGACATCCAGAATAATATGCCACTGCTCATCTCCAAAAGGTTTACTTCAGCATCCAAAATGGGTTAATTTGGGCAAATATATAAAACTACAATGCACTGTGATAAATACAGAAACTGTCAATAATCTTAACCCTACCATGATATCAATATTCGCCATACCGCCCACTAGTAATTACTACTAAAAATAACATAAAATTTTATGGTTTGCCAGCCTCACCACAAGTGCTACTGACCTTGGCAGTCACTGTGAAAGTCTCTTTTATGGCTCAATGCCCTGCCCACTCTTTTACATGCATGCCATAATAAAAGTCCTTTGTTGTTGGTTGTGCTGCCCGACATCTGAGCAAATAAAAAATTACAGACAAAAGTTTTTCTATGATTTGAAACGTTTAAAGCCGCCCATATTTTCAGAGCACAAAGTTTCAAACATACAAATCACGCCAAACTACTTTATTCACTTAATCTGCATTTATGTTTGGAAGGACACACTGGAAAAAAACTGGACAGTTTAGTTTCTGGGAGGCATTAATGTGTAAAATGGTCTTATTGTAAAATGTAATTTTTAATATACACTGTGTAGGATAATATATAAACATATAAACATAGAATAATATGATATATGAAACTATTTACTGAATTATTTAACAGGAAATGTGGGTGACTGTGAATGTGTATGTGTGTGCGTGAGTGTGTGTGTGAACGTGTGCGTGCGTGTGCGAGTGTGTGTGTGCACGTCTGTGTGTGTGTGTGTGTGTGTGTGTGTTGTTGGGACGTGGGGGTTTGTGTGTGGGGGTCATTTAACAATGCTAAGCACAGAACACACTGATACCACCAGTCACAAACGCACAAACGCACACACACACACACACACACACACACACACACACACACACACACAACACACAACACACACACACACACACACACACACAGACACACAGACACACAGACACACAGAGATCTTCCAAGAAGCTGTATTGCCATGAGGATGCCTCAGGGGGCGGGGTCATTATTCATGCAGTGGACCAATCAGCTGAGAGACTGTGCTGGAACATATAGGTCAGCCAGACAGGCCTCTATACCACTAAAGCCCATTAAATTACACCATAAAGCCTATTAGAATTCACCATATAGGCCACTAAAGGTATTCAGGGCTCCTTAAAGAGGCTTCAGTAGCTCCAGGCCTGTTCGCCGCTCGAGAAAAGAACAGACACAGATCGAAAGTGGGCTGTGGAGCTGCATCCATTAGTAACACTGGGTCAGAGGTGGGAACAAAAGCCTGAACCCTCAGTGAGGGAAAAGCAGCCTCAGCAGAACTTTGTTAGACCCCATTCTTTTCCAGAGTTGAACTAAAATGAAAGGAATGTTTTGGTAAAAAGTCAAATTCACACAATTTCCACTAAATCCAGACGGAGTAAATTAGCTTAGGCACGTTTAGGGTGCAAACGTTGCTTCTTTAGTATTAGCACTGGAGCTGCAAGGCCAAAATTGCTAATAAACACTAGAAGTCAATAGTCACCCAATCTCATCTTTTCTGTGAATATGTTCCTAAAACTGCTCTAAACCTTCTCAAACCACACCCAGGTCTTCAGTAAGGTGGCACAGACTTGTCGATGTGGTTTAGGACACCACTTCACTTAATTTGAACTATTAACCTGAAGAAAGCATCACAGTGTAGCTGAACACAAAAACCGGAAGGAAGGAACTGGAATGGAGTGTTTAGGTCCAGCTTAGATTTTAATACTACGATATCTGATGATAAATATATGATGGGTGACTTTTGCTAAGAACTCTATATTCATTAAGTTTCCAAAATTCAAAACCTGATTAAAAGCTCCAGAGAAAACATGACCCCTAACAACCACCTGGAAGAGCTGGTAGCCCCCAAATCTGCCCCCATCAGATAAACAGCACTGAAAGCTTTGATCTCTGAGAGAGAGGAGAAGATCAAGCTGCTTCAGATCTGAAAACATCCACAGGTGTTTCTGTCCATCCTTCCACTGTGAGAAGACCACTCAGCGCTGTGGGTCTGAAAGGACGTGTAGCTGATCAAGAAGAACCTCACTGAGAAAAGGAGACGGACACATCAAACAAAGAAGCTGGGCTATGGACTGACCGCCCCACAGTCCAGACCTCAGCACCACTGAATGGGTTTGATCATCAACCAACTTCTCAGACTGAGCTTTGGAGACGTGTCTGCAGGTTCTCTGAGGAGCTGAAAGTGAGGCTCCTGGAAAGACTGGAAGCTGGAATGAAGGTAGAGAGGGACTCAGTGGCCCTCACACAGCGGAGAGTAGAGTGAGCTGTTGAGAATTCTGGGTATTTTTCTGTTAAACGTGTGTTTTTCTGAAAAATGAAAAAACTTAATATTTTATAGCTATTTTGAGTGGAAGTTAAAAGGAATGAAGAGGGGGTCTCTAACTTCTGCACATTGCTGTGATTTTCCAGGAGATACGCAAGTTTCTTTCTAGACACAACTGGAACAGTCCCCCAGTCCCAGCTCCGCTGTGTGTGTGTGTGTGTGTGTGTGTGTGTGTGTGTGTGTGTGTGTCGCATGCCACCGTTATCATTCACACTGAACTGAATGCATACACTCAGGGGGGGTTGCCTGGCAACAGCATTCTGATGCAAAGTGACTTCCTGAAAGGAATGAAATGTCACATCCTCTGTCCTCTGTGTGTGTGTCTGTGTGTGGGTGTGTGGGTGTGTATGTGTGTGTGTGTGTGTGTGTGTGTGTGAGAGACTGCCCCCCCCCCACCCCCGTGTGCCCTGATTGATATTGAAATGAAAACTTTAAAAGAACAGACATAGTTGCTGTCTGGGGTCATCTAACCCCAACAAGACTCAGATGATTCTTTACATAAACAATTTAGTGAATCTTAAAATATCACTCAATTCAGTTTGATTCTTTTGACCTCAGCGTGGCTTTCGATCTGATAGACCACAATATTCTCCTAGAAAGGTTAGAAAACATGGTTGGAGTCACAGGGACGGCCCTATCATGGTTCAGATCTTACCTATCAGAACGTTATCAGTTCGTCAGTGTAAACTATTTATCTTCCAATTATTCAAAAGTGAGATTTGGAATTCCGCAGGGGTCTATATTAGGGCCATTATTATTTACACTATACATGTTACCGTTAGGCTCAGTTATAAGTAATCATGGCTTAAACTTTCACTGTTATGCAGACGATACTCAACTGTGCATGTCAGCCAAGCCTGATGACCAACACAGGTTAAAGAAAATGGAGGACTGTGTAAAAGACGTGAAAGGCTGGATGTCACGCAACTTCCTCCTATTAAACAGTAACAAAACAGAGGTTCTCCTTCTGGGTCCAAAATTAGCAAGAAGTAAATCACCAGATTTAATCTTAAATCTCGCCGACTTTCCAGCCGCACCTGGATCAGCAGCAAGAAATCTCGGCGTTATAATAGATTCAGATTTGGTCACGATTGGCCCCTCCCAGTCCTGTCCATGTGCTTGTATTGTGTTTACTTCCCGGTCGTCCACATGCTTCTTTGTTTTGTTTTTTTAGTCCTGCCCCCTTGTTTCATGACTCCGCCCCTGATTGTTTCCACCTGTTTCCTGGCCCTGGTCTGATGTTAGATGTGCCGATTGTTTGTAGGTTTGTTTTATTGTGTTGTTTGTATGTTTGATTTGTTTGAAGCGTTTGGTGTTTTTCCCCTGTGTGCATTTGAGTTATGTCTGACTCTCCATCTCTCCGTGTTGGCTATTTGAACCTGGACCGATTCGACCATGACCCTGGATTTGCCCCAAATAAAAATCGCTTATCTCAGCGCGTGTGTCCGCCTCATCGCTCCACATCACAGATTTATCATTCGATCAACACACAGGCGGCGTCACTAAAACAGCTTTTCTACATCTTCGCAACATCACCAAGATCAGAAATGCCCTGTCCCTGCGTGATGCAGAAACACTAGTACACGCCTTTATTACTTCAGGGCTGGACTACTGTAATGCGCTACTGTCAGGATGTACGAGCAGGAATTTAAACAAACTCCAACTAGTCCAAAACGCCGCAGCCAGGGTCCTCACTAAAACTAGAACATCTGATCATATCAGTCCAGTGCTATCATCACTTCATTGGCTGCCTGTTAAATTCCGTTTTAATTTCACGTTTAA
>NC_051231.1:34595234-34597734 GCF_015220715.1 Pygocentrus nattereri | reverse complement strand
GACGTGGTGTGAAAAACTCGACGCCTCTGAGTTTTAAGTGATTATTTCAGGCTTTTCAGGGCGACTCGCAGCAGCAGCACCGTATTTTAGCCTGTTTATAATCTCCTCCCTCAGTAACGACACTTTTTTCAGTTTTAACAACAAAAAATCTTACATAGTGCAGCTTTACACGGTTTGCTTTAGAGGTTGCGTTGACTTCTTATCACGTTAAAAATCAACAAAATATGTAATTTGGCCAGAGGTGCACAAACCTTTTCACAGGACTGTGTGTGTGTGTGTGTGTGTGTGTGCATTCTTACGTGAGCGAGAGCGTGAAGTGGAATCTCTGGCGGAGCCCCTTGAAGGTGATGAAGGAGTTCGGGGGGAAGTTGCGGGTGCTGATGCTGCAGTAGGGCTTCTCAAAGCCCCCCAGGGGGCACTCACACCTAAACCCCCCCACCAGGAGGTTCACACATGTCCCGCCGTTCTTACACACGCCTTCCACACACCGACCTGACCGTGACGACACCTCACACCGCTCACCTGTACAGAGAGAAAGAGAGAGAGAGATTAACATATTGTTATAGTGCATTTAAAGCCATAAAGGGGAAATCCACCATATTTTAAAAATTTCTTCATAATTTAAGAGTTAAGATATAAAAAGAGTCGTTCGGACTGGTTTGGTGTGAAGTGCTCGGTTCTAGATAAACGTACCGAGTCAGAGCTGTTCACAGTGGTGGTGATGGGAACCAGACGTCCCTCTAAAAGCTCCTACAGAAAGTTCCTACATGAACTGGTTCTGAATTCACTGCCTGATGACTGAGACGCTGTTTTATGAGAGTTTAGAGAACTTCAACTCCATTCATGGTGGAGGGAGACATGCAGGGCGCTGTGCGGCAAAATAGTCCCCAAAGAAAACTCATTATTCCAGATTTTCCACTGTTTTCCATCATCAACATTCCATATAAGCTCAGAAGACTCGTGTAGGTTCTCTGGTGGTTCTGGATGGTAAATAAAGGGTCTATATCTGTGTTGTAGTCATGGCGACGCCTGGTTCCCATCACCACCACTGTAAAGACGTCTGAACCGTTTCACACCAAGTTTTGAAAAATGGTTGAATCAACAGATAAATGTATTTTACAAGTGAACAGGTAATTTTTTTGCAAATGGAATGAGACCCAGATCCATATACAATTGACATGGAATGAACATGTTGATAAAAAGGCAGATGATGGTTGTAGTAAAACGTAAGGTAGATTATAAAGGTAGAATATTGGTAATGTGGCTAATTTGCGAAATAATTTGCTGAAGAATGAAGAATCGACTACTGTTTGTGAGCCAAACTGACGTGAGTCACCGAAAAGAGAGATACAGTGATGTTCAGATGACAGAACTGAAGGTTCCTGCTACAATTTAGTTTCACAGTTGAGTTTTTTACATTCGAATATATTTAGGTGTGGTATTTTGTTAATGACTGTAGAGAGAAACAGTGATAAATCTAACCTGAATGAAGCCTCAACGTTACCGGTATAAAGGTCTCCTAAATAATGACTTGGCTAAGAGTGTGAAAAGGAGCTTCTGAGAATTAAAGTACACACACTCACAATGTGGGTTTTATAGTTACAGACAGAAGAGGAAATCAGTGTGTGTGTGTGTGTGTGTGTGTGCGCATGTGTGTGTGTATGTAGCACTGTCACTCACTTTTACATGACTGTCTGAATAGAGACAAAGAGTTTATAGAGTACAGCTGAACAATACACACACACACACACACACACACACACACGCACACAAGCACGTTTGTCTTGCTATACATATGAGGACATCCATAGGTTTCTATTGATTTTTGTGTTACTGTAGCTAAATAAGACTAAACCTAAACCTAAACCTGACCTTAACCTCAGGATCCAAAAGACATTTTTTCCACTTTTTTAGTTTCCAAATGAAAAGTAGTTGTGGTGAAAACAACACGTACTCAAGTGAGGACCAGCAAAATGTGATAATATTATGTACAGTATCTCACTACAGTGAGCGCACCCCTCACGTTTCTGTAAATATGTTATTCTGTATTTTGATGGGACGTCACTGTAGAACTGAAACTCTGATATAAGTTAAAGTGGTCAGTGTGCAGCTTGTACAGCAGTGCAGATTCACTGTCCTCTGAAAAGAACAACACACAGACATTAATGTCTAAACAGCTGGCAGCACAAGTGAGTCCACCTCACAGTGAACAGGTCCAGATTGTGCCCAGTCGTGTCGTCGTCCCTCCCTGGTGTCCTGTGACCGGTTAGAGTTACAGGGTTCCAGGTGTGAACGGGGAGCAGGGCCGTTAAATTTGGTGTTTTAGGTACAATTCACTCACACTGACCACTGGATATTCAACACGGCACCTCATGGTAAAGAATCTCTGAGGATGTGAGGAATAGAATTGCTGCTCTCCACAAAGACGCCTAGGCTATAAGAAGACTGCTAACACCCTGAAACTGAGGTATAGCACGGTGGATAAGGCCATACAGCGGTT
>NC_051231.1:34572734-34587734 GCF_015220715.1 Pygocentrus nattereri | reverse complement strand
TTGTGTCTTGTGTCTAGTAAAGGCTCTGGAACTAAAGTAAGGGTTCCGGAACTACAGCACAGGTTCCAAAACTACACTAAGGGTCCCCGGCCTACGGAAAGGTTCTGGAACTACAGGACCACAACCGGGGCTTCCAGCACTGCAGTAAAAGTTTTTAAAGTACAATAAGGGGTTCCAAACCTTTGTAAAAAGGTCCCGGGTCTGGAAGTACGGTTCCCAAACTATGTTAAGGGTTCCAGACCTATGGTAAAGGTTTGGTAACTAAAGTAAGGTTTACAGCACAGATTCCAGGACTATTTGAATGGTTCATGCCCTCCAGTAAAGGCTCTGGAACTAAAATAAGGGTTCCAAACCTTTTGTAAAAGGTTCCAGAACTCTGGCAATGGCCCTCGAACTACAATAAGTAGTTTTGATGACGGGCGTCCACATCAAAGCTGCTTCATAAAACAGACACAATAAACCGCTAAACCCATCTGAGTGAGAAAGCAGAGAACAGAGGTTAAAATCTGTCTTTCTCGCCTAGTTAAGATTAAAATATTCCAATCATCTTTTCTCACTCTGCCCTCCACCCCTCCCCACCATGTGCCCCCAGCCCTATTAAAACACATTAGTTCCCAGATCTGTGGGATACGCTGAATTTCTGGGGCACGTCATGCATAAAACATCCACTTCTAAACGCTGTTCAGGCAGCAATGCGATCCCAGTTATCTGGAACAAAGAGTTTTAAGTTCTAAGGGTTACTGCTTTAAAAACATATCGGCTCAGTTCAGACCTCTCATTATCTACCAGAAAGAGAGCCTGTTGAAGTGTGTGCGACCATACGGCCATAGAAAGGTAGTGGAACTCTAACAGCGACGGCTCTAGAAGTCCAATTCTAGAACTCTCCTCTTCTTCCATTCTGTCAGATTTATACACTTCCAAATTCTATATTTCTTCCAAAAGAAACATTCCAGGATGACAATAAAGGTTCTGCAGTAAAACGTTCTGGAACAAAATGTTCTAGAATTACAGCAAAGCTTCCAGAAATATGGTAAAGGTTCTGGAATTAAGGCAGAGGTTCCAATATAACAGTGAAGGCTCCAGAATTGAGGTCAAGCTTCGAGAATTATGACAAAGGTTCCAGAATCAAGGTAAAGGTTATGGAATTTCAGCAAAGGTTCCAGAATTATGGTAACCATTCCGGAACTACAGTAAAGGTATCAAAATTAAGGTAAAGGTTCTGAAACTATTATGTACGAGAATTACAGTAAAGGTTCCAGAACTACAGTAAAAGTTCCAGAATCAAGTTAAAGGTTCAAGAATTAAGGTAAAAGTTCCAGAACTGCAGAAAAGATCCCAGACCGTTCCAGAACTACAGTTATGCTTTTAAAATGAAGGTAAAGGTTCTGGAACTATTTGAGAATTACAGTAAAGGCTCCAGACCTATAATAAAGATTCTAGAGCTACAGTACAGATTCAAAATTGTGGCCGAGGCTCTAGAACTAAAGTAAAGCTTTCAGAGAATTGTGGCACCCAATCCAGACTATGGGTAAGGTTCTGGCACTGCAATAAAAGTTCTAGAACTACAATAAAGGACACTGTTACTGTGGTAAATTGAGGAATTGCGGCTCGAAACCATGGAAAAGGAGAACTGGCTACTGCGGCAAACCTGAGCGTAAACAGCAGAAAGGAGCAGAGCTGAGCGCATTGGAGAGCATCGCCACAGGGCTTTTACAGTGGGATATGACTGCTTCCATCTGTAGTCATCCATAATTAATCAGCTCCTGCATGAACTCCTTAGGGAGAGGATCTGCTCCCAACACTCTCCTGCACACAACTGTCTATTCTTACTTTTAGCCTCCCTTCCATGTTTTATTACCAATATTATTATTATTATTCTAACGACTAAGCCTACTGCTGCCTGCTCCACTAAAACTGTAACAACTACTACAATAATAACAAGCGTAATAATAATTTGTGTTGAATGATTTGTCTGCAGTGAAGGCTGAACCAGTAAACACATTCTAAATATATACTAATGTAGGACAAACCATGTAACGTCACTCCCTCAAGGTTGTAGTATGGGCGTTCCATAAGGTTCAGTCCTGGGGCCACTGCTTTTTCGCATGTCACAGAGTGTCAAATGTTTGCTTATGACACAATCATTTACATATCAGCAAAGATGCTACAGAAAGCAGCAGAAATATTAAATAGGCAAATGATTCGTTTTTCACAGCGGTTCAAACATAACTGACTGACTTTAAATCATACTAAACCAGCATCAGTGTGTTTCACCATAAGACAAAAAGAACAAAGAATTTTTAATATATGTTGACAAAAAGGACGTTGAGGAAGTTAATGATTTTAAATATGTAGGAGTCATACTGCTGATACTGTTTTTTGTATTTTATGTATTTATTCTATATGTTGTGGTATTAAAATTGTAATTTTTATTTATTATTTATTTATTAGCTTATTAGGTACACCTTGCTAGTAAAAGGCTGGACCCCCTTTCACCTTCAGAACTGCTTTAATTCTTCGTGTCAGACTTTCAACAAGGTGTTGGAAACGTTCCTCAGAGATCCTGGTTGGTTATTTGAGTTCCTGTTGTCTTTCTATCATCTGGAACCAGTCTGCCCATTCTCCTCTGACCTCTCACATCAACAAGGCATTTTCGTCCACACAACTGACCGCTCACTGGATATTTCCTCTTTTTCGGACCGTTCTCTGTAAACCCTAGAGATGGTTGTGTGTGAAAATCCCAGCAGATCAGCAGTTTCTGAAATACTCAGACCAGCCCGTCTGGCACCAACAACCACGCCACGTTCAAAGCCCCTTAAATCCCCTTTCTTCCCCGTTCTGATGCTCGGTCTGCACTTCAGCAGGTTGTCTTGACCACCTCTACAGGCCTAAATGCAGTGAGTTGCGGCCGTGTGATTGGCTGCTTAGCTATTTGTGTTAACAAGCAACTGAACAGCTAATAAAGTGGCCAGTGAGTGTACATTACGTGTGGCATTCTTTCACAATGTTTATCTGTCAAATAAACAAATAAAATAAAAGAAACTAAACAGACTGCATTCCTACATATACTGAAAACCAACTGATTCCGAATGCTGTGCTGCGCTGGCTGGGACTGGATAATCGGAATATTTATCTGTCCTGTTCGCCGCACGGTGTGGCTTAATAAAGCGTCTGTGTGTAGAAGAGCTTATCTGTGATCAGGTTTCACCTGTGTGCTCCCTCCTCGCTCACTGTGAGCTAACAAAGCTGCGCTAATCCTGAACGAGGTATGTGCAGGATTGAGCCGTGAGGCTCAGTCTATGTGATATGCAGATGCACACCGTGTACCTACATAACACCAGAACACGTCAAGCTCCGCCAAGTATGCACAGTAATGCGCAAGAGACTCGCTCATTTGCCAGTTAATACAATGGACCAGGTCATTTTCCCACAAGAACTAAATCAATTCTGAAACCCGCAGTAAGAAAAACCATGAAACCTGATAATACAAAAAGAAAGACAATCGTGGACACGATGATAAACTGCTGCTAGGAACACTTTAACCTTAAAAAAGGCCATCCACCTAGCCTTCGACCATGTGGCTTACTTTCCCCCACAATGAATACTGATAGTGAAGTCACATTCACAGTCACACTGGTTGAACAACACTGCTCTTTTGTGGAAGCCAAGCTGGTCAGGTTAACCAAGAACTAGACTTCCGGGGCCAAATCTCATATGGAGAACGTCTGGGGACAATAATGAGAAATGTTGGGGTAAATGTAGAAGAATGATGTGGTTGGTCGGTGTAGTGGGTAACACCTCTGCCTTCTACAGTGCAGACTGGGGCTCAATCCCCTGCCTGGACAAGCACCTTATACCACACCAATACGAGTCCCTGGGCAAGACTCCCAACACCACCTTCACCTGCCTGTGTAAATTGATCAAATTGTTAGTCGCTCTGGATTAGAGTGTCAGCCAAATGCCGTAAATGAAACTTATTAGTGTTAAAACAAGAGGGTGAAATGTCTAAACCAACCCAACGACTTTTCAGCTGTGCTAACTTTCATTACATCCATGTGCTAACGACAGGCTTGTTGGCTGCCGGACAATGTTGACAAGCACACCAGCACCCCCTAGTGCCAGCTCCAGGTGTATTCGTCAATGTTGTCTGACAGACAAAAAGCCTGTCATTAGCACATGGATGTACTGTATGTTAGCACAGCTGGAAAGTCAGTTTAACACTAATAAGTCTACATTCTTCTATATTTACCCCAAAATTTCATAATTGTCCCCAGACATTCACCATATGAGATCCAACTGGCTAGTTCTAGGTAAACCAGACTAACCTGGCAAGAACAATCAGCTTGGCTGAAAATTCCCAACAAAAAGAACTGGTTGAAATATGAATGGGAAAACTTGTAACACTTAATATGACGTCTGCTTGCAGAGGAAGACCCCCCTGCAATAAAAAGAGCCAATCAGCTTGCTGATTACGCTGCGAGTGGAGAAGGGTCAATGATATTGTGGCGCTAGTGGGAAAATCCCCCCTTGTGGAGATCACAGCAGACAGAAAAACGCAGAGTAAACAGGCTCTGCAATAAGGACTTCGGTCACATGTGTGGAGAAAACATTCCCTGCAGTAAAAACGAACAGGAGATCAATAGCATTTCGCTAAACAGCTGGTTTTACTTCTGCATCACTCTGCCCCGCCCCCTCTCCCTAACTCACCTGTGTAGTCATGGAGACACTCGCAGGTAAAGCCGCCCTCGTGGCTGCGACACACTCCGTGGACTCCGCAGGGGTTGGAGTAGCACAGGTCGATCTCCGTCTCGCAGTAATCTCCGGTGAAGCCGGTGGGGCAGCGGCACCGCAGACCCGCGATGGGGTGAATCGGGCGGAACAGGATGGTGTCGGACGCCACGAAGGGAGCCAGACTGTCGAACTTCAGCACCGACACGCACTTCATGTAGTTCTCGCACGGCTCACGCAGGCAGATGTTGTCGTCGAATGGAAGAACTTGCTGGGAGGAGATCCGCGCCAGGAGACTCCGGTTCAGGTACAGGCGCTCCTGCAGCTCCTCAGAACCGAAAAATTCCACCCCTCCGGCCCCCAGCCGTGGAGACACTGCAGACCAAAACCAGAAAACACACATTCAGTGTGTAAATCACACAAATACAATCATTAAAGACAAAAAAACGGACCATATGTACCAACTCGGAATAGTGCCTGAGGGTCCATGAAAGCATAACTGGCCTTAGGTGGACAGCAGGTAGAAACTGGCAATGTACAAGTACCACACCTACCGGTGCAAGTTCCCGACCTCAAGTTGCACATGAACAACCCACTGAAACGAGACTACAAGCAGCAAAGAGGAACCCTCAAGGTCTTCTCGACTTTCAGAGAATGCCTAATGATTTTGAAGACCTTGCAGGTTAGATTAACTATCAACATGATTAGGAAGCAACAGTGGAATCAATCACGATTTCACTGACTGTGAATAGAAGCTGTAAACACCAGTAGTACCAAAATCCCATAGGGGCGTTAGCAGACATCATCTTTTAGGTGGATTTTTCCAGGATGAAGGATTAACAGTCACTGAGAAGTGGGAAACTTTGGGAGTCATACTTGTGTTTCCTTCAATCAAAAAGGACACTAATTCCTCACATTTAAGAAGGATCAAAGCAGTGGAGACGACCAGCTTTCTGACACATTTCTAAGCCAGCGCTTCCACATCAGACCCTAAGTTTCAGACTTCGACCTTTACTCTTTCATCATGACAGAGCAGAGGACATTTTCAGCGATGCAACTGACTTTTAGGGGCTCCTGAGTGGCACCACCGTCTAAGTGTTGGAGGTCAATCCGTGGTGATGCTACAGCCGTCTGTGACCAGGAGGCCAAGAGATCACAGTTAGCCTTGCTCTCTGGGTGGGTGGGTGGGTTGTATGACCCAAATGCTCCTCCCACAGCCCCCCACCCCGCCCCACCTCCCCGATAACTCAGAGCAATGCTCGCCAGCCCAGGCGTCTATCAGCTGTAACGCTTTCCCCCAAGCGTGTTCAGCAGTCCAGTGACGTTGCGTGAGCAGCATTTTGAATAGATGCGCCAGAGCTTCGCAGGACTGGGAAAGCCTGTATTCGCCCTCCCAGCGCTGACTCCCAGTGTGACCGGGGGAGTCAGAACTAGTGGATGGAATTGGATACGACTAAATTGGGGAGAAAACTAGGAATAAACAAAAAATAAAACCTGCAATTCTTTACAGTGTTAGAAAGATCCCAAAAAAAAACCAGTTTAGCTAACTAGTGAACCACGTATCCAACTACGATGCACTGGAGCCCAAAGGGTTTCTAACTCGACTCTGAAGAGCACAGGAGGGCAGCATAATTCCTGCTCACTGATGCCTGAAGTGTTTTAGTATGTTCTTACCCGGGTCACTCCTGCCCCGCATCCCCCCGGCAGGCACTGCCACGCTCAGACTGACATTCAGGATGCTAGCGTTAACGTCCGTATCGTCCTGGATGTTGAAGACCACCACGTCCTCGCGTGAGGCGGAGAGAACGCGGGCCACGCCCTCCAGGAACTGGGCCAACAGGACGGAGAGGAAGCGCTCCTGAGACGTGTTGGCCAAGCGGAGGGTGATGCTGTTGGAGAGCATTTCGTCTGTAATGATGGTGACCTGCAGCAGACACTGGGCGGAGACGGAGTGAACGCCATCTAGAGTAGAGAGAGAACATTTACACTTTTTACCTGTCAGTAATATGATGCACCACTTCTTATGTAAATAAATCACCCTGAAAACTGAGAGAACCACATGTAAATAAACTAAATAATGAGTCTTTTTCTAATATCAGAAGAAACCATCAGGAGAAAAGAGCACAGCAGCACATCGGCAGGACAATGAATACAATGCATGTTATATTATATTCTACACTACAACCACACGCTAAGGTTTGCTGTTCCTTAGTTAAATTACCTTCGCTGACTGAAAAGGGAACTTAAATAAAGCATTTCGCAGCTATTTCTATTTATTTATCTGCTAAGACTCGTTAACACAGGAAAAAATTCAAAATAAAATCTAAAATGTGTCAGAACTTTTTGGAGCGACCTTATTTTATGTTGAATGAATGTTAAACTTCATAAATAAACAATAATTGTGCATTAAAATGTGCAGAAATGCGTTGAGGATGCAGTCATTTGTATGAAATTGGAGCGAAGCACCCACACTTGACACGTATGGAAGTAATGTTATTATATTAGACAGTGGGCAAAATTATAGATTTTTATCTTCATCAGTTTCTGAGATATGGAGGCTTCATACAGAGGCGTCAGCTTAAATTTCTGGTTTAAAATGAATTAAAATTTATGCAAAATTTGTCATAACTTTGACATTTTTGATGCTATTTGTGTGAAATTTGGAAGGAATGTTCTTGAATTTAAACCTCTTTAACTACCAAAGCCAGAAGATTCAGAAAGGCATGTGTGCCATTTTATGGTTTGATACAAAATTGTAAAAAACAAAAATGATGTATGTATATATTTGTGCGTTGAGCGGATTTGGCCCTTATATCTCCACAGTGAAGCACGTCAGATCTTTCCAATGTTGCCACTTCTTACTCAGATTATAGCGCTGGTTTTCCGAGTAGCTTCCAGTCTTAAACTAACAGAAGTTTCAGAATTATTAGCCATTAATAATGAAAATCTCCATATCACACATTCCACACCATTCACAGTACAACAGCCCAACACTACAAACACAAACAAATAAAATCAATTAAATAAATAAAAGTAAAATTTCATTCTTAATCATTTAATTATAATTTATCATTTCTAAAATATTTTACTGGTAAAAAAAAGTGCATACAATAAATGTAGCACATATGAAGTTGGTATGTGGTACTGCATCAGAGCAGATGTGTCCCTCTACACCTCCACACATCTTTAAAGACTTGTTCATTACTCAGATCAGATCATGCTGCAGTTTGTCCTTGTAGGTTTTACTCTTACAGTAATTAGACGGTTCAGAATTATTAATGAATTAAAAAATCTTCACATCACACGTACGACAACATACACAACACGCTAACTCAAGACTACAAACACAAACAGCGGTGGGCTGAGAGAAAGAGAACCATCAACATGGACAAATAAACAAGCAGTAAACGAGGCGGTTCGTCAGAATAACAAACAGACGAGAGGAAGTTTGGTCCTTAAAACTCTAACGAGATAAACTCTCTCTCATTAATCGCCCTCGTTACTCTACAATGGCCGATCTGAGCAGCGTGGACATGAATAAAGGTCATTAATCTGCTGTTGGGGTCCCACACACACACACACACACACACACACACACACACACAGCCTGGGAACTCTGTGCATAAACAGCAGGGGGAGAGAGAGAGAGTGTGTGTGTGTGTGTGTGTGTGTGTGTGTGTGTGTGTGTGTGTGTGTGTGTGTGTGTGCGCGTCTGAGGCCTCTTCAGGCCAAAGGGGAAACAAACACGCCCATATTTAATCACATTAAAGGCGTCCTGCGAACACAAGCCGCCGCCTTCCTCTGCGCACACTCTTCATCAATGGCCACCTTTGTGTGGGCTTCTGGACGCCGTCCACAGAGTAAAACCCCTCAAACTCGCCACACAACAAACACACACAGTAACAGGCCTGTGGTTTTATATCCTGCGCCGCTTATGAGAAAAGAAACACAAATATCAATAAAATTCTTTCTAACACGATTACGGCATTCTACTGTTTACTATCCGGCTCAGTGTGTTATTAACTGACCGCTCCAGGGTTTGAGGTCACCGGTCATAACAGTACCTGTTATTCAGGAATGACGTACAGTGTAGATTTAAATGCTAAAACCTAAACCTGTACTTTATCCACAGTTTGCCGTCTTATAGGAACAATATAAAGCAGCACTGCTGTGTCTGATCCACTCAGACCAGCGCAACACACACCAACACACCACCACCACGTCAGTGTTACTGCAGTGCTGAGAATGATCCACCACCCAAACAGTACCTGCTCTGTGAGGGTCCATGGGGGTCCTGACCACTGAAGAACAGGGTAACAGAGTATCAGAGAAACAGATGGACTACAGTCTGTAACTGTAGAACTACAGAGTCCAGCTATACGGTCAGTGGAGCTGATAAAGTGGACAGTGAGGGTAGAAACGAGGAGGTGGTCAGAACGTTCTACCTGATCAGTGTAGATTAATGGTTTATATGGAGACAGACAGACAGACAGACAGACAGACACACACACACACACACACACAAACATACAAACACACACACGTGTCTGTGAATTGTGGTGACATCCAACAGACTTCCATTAATTTCCTGGAGAAATCACCCAAACCTTGAACAGAACCACAGCCAGCCTAAATCTAACCTTAAAACACGCCTTCACCTTTAAACTGAATGATTTATGTTGTGGGGACCAAGAATAAAGGTCTGTAAAAGTGTATAAACAGGTTTTGGTCCCCACAACATGGCATAAACCTGGTATAAGCACACACACACACACACACACACACACACACACACACACACACACACACTTGTGTGCTCTGGGGCATGTAGGACCATTAATAATGAACAGAATGAACAGAGTGCAGAGAACGAGAGCTTCTCTCTCTCTTAGAGTCACTCAGTCGGACAAGAGAGCATGGAAAACGGGAGATCTCACGCGATGCTCTTCAAACATGACACCCCCCTACCCACAACCCCCTTAACCACACCCCCACATTACCCCCCCAAGGGAAAACAAACACACACACACACACACACACACACACACACTGCTCTCAGATGGATCTCCTGAAACTCCTGTTTGTCTGGTGTCCCCTGCAAGGATTTGATTCAGTTCTGATTCTTTTTTAAATGATTCAGCAAACTATGAAATTTCCAGAGTCACCACAACACAACTGGTTCCAATTCTTTTGCAAACGATTCACTGAAACATAAAACCTCAATCTTGATTTAATTCAGTTCTAACTCAAACAATTCAGTGAATCAGAAACCTCTAACAACATTATGATTCAATCTGGTTCCGTATTTTTTTGGAAGTGATTCAGTATTCTTACCCATATTTTAATCAATTTAACTCTATTGGTTACGCTCAAAATTTTATTCTCCTCTGCTTTACCGTGCATATGTTTACATTGACTCATTTTTCTGAAACTCTCTGTTGTGACCATCACTCAATTTGGCTCCAATTCGTTTGGAAATGATTCAGCCACTGTTGGAATCACAGCTTGATTCGGTTCCGGTTCTTTTGAAATGATTTAATGAATGATGAAATCCGAGAGTTCATGAGGATTCAATTCTGGTCTCTTTTCTTTTTTGGATATAATTTAATGAATCACGAAATATTCAATGTTAACATGGTTCAATTCGGTTCCATTCTTTTGAAAATGATTCAGAGACAGAACTACGATCTGATTTGCTTCTAGCTCTTGAAATGATTCAGTGGATCATGAAATCTTATAATATGATTTGGTTAAGATTCTTTGGGGAATGATTCAGTAAACGATGAAATCTGAGACCTCTGCACAATTCAATTCAGTTTCACTTTTTTGGGAAATGATTCGGTGAATCGTGTAATCTCCTTGAATCATTTAGGTTCCAATTCTTTTGGAAATTTGATTCAGTTTCATTTCTTATAGAAATGATTCAATGAATTGTAAAATCTCAAATTGATTCAGTTATTGTGTTTAATTTAGGATCATTAAGTACTCACATGTTACTGGAGGAGCTGTTTACACAGTAGTGGATTATGACAATAAATACCGTTATAAAACAGCCTGTTTTAGAGGAGAGACAGAGCAGCTGTACAGAGACATCATCTCAACCACACAACCCATCTGCACAACCGCCAGAATATAGGTCAGAGATCAGCCTAATGACCATCAGAGAGAGAGAGAGAGATGGAGAGAGACAGAGAGATACAAACAGAGATGCCCCTAAATGCATCAGTCTGACGGTGGTGAGTCAAATGCCTCCGCCTGAATGTTAGAATATCATTATAATAATAATGATTTAGAATGGATTCAGCTCATTTTTGTCCAAACCACAGTTTTCAGGCAGTTTCCAAACACAACCACCCCCAATGCCCCCCCCCCTTTTTTTTTATTACTTCTACAGTAAAATATATAATCAGTTCATTTTTAACAGTCATTTTGAATCAAATCCCAAAGGAACTGAATCTAGTCCATTTGAATCACTGTGCAAACTGAGATTTGATGTAGTGGTCTGCACTCCCACAGGATTCCTGCTGGACTCGAGGGACACACCACAATATCTTGAGCCATGGAACAAAACGGCCCATGGCGGGACGCCGGCCCACGACAGGCGGGATGTCGGCCCACGACAGGTGGGAGCGGAACGAATCATGCACAAAGAGAAATCATGCAAATGAATGAACAGCCTAATTAAAGTAGAAGGATCACTAAATCATATATAAACGATATAAAATGACAGTAAAGCAGCTCAAATGAACCAAGTCATTGTAAAGAGTTGAGAAGTAGCTGATCACGTGAACAACGCAGATTCTCACAGAGATGGAGCTTCAGTCCGACGGCCGCAGCTGCCCAGCAAAACTCTAAAAATACCCGCTCTGTGTTTTAATTCCTGCTGTGTTTACTGGGAATGAATGGCGTTTGGTGAAGTTACTCACAGTGACCCTGATGACCACGACTGCCGTGTCATTTCAGCAGAGAATCGTGTTTGTGAATAGACTGTCAGATATTGGACATCAGTTCACCTTTCGGTTGTGGGTGGGAGGGAAGAAAGGATTCTGAAGTAGCGGGTGGGAGCGGGACTGAAAAAAAAAGACTTCTAATTTGACAATATACCAGATTGGTCGAAAAGAAACGTCATCAGAGTTCATGTCAAACCTGAGATCTCATGAAGAACCGCATCATTTCCTAATGAGTGATACAACGAATGAATCGCTGAGTAATCAGAGACGTCAAGATTAACAGAATCGTTTCAGAAATGCGAATATTGATGTAAACGTTTCACAAGTCAGTGAATCATTTCCAAAAGTACAGGATTCAAATTCAAATGTTGTGAAATTAGAGGTTTTGTGATGCACAGAATTGTATAACTGAATCAAATCACTGTGAAATGAATATGATTCACTGAATAATTTCCAAAAGAATCATTTGCTATTTTTTACTGAACATTGAATATTGTTGTACATCCCTAATTAACGTATATTAACGGCTGCTGCATTAAGCTAACAGAGACAACCCTGTCTTATTATTGTGAGGACATCCTTACAAGGACAGCAAGATGTGTACACACACACACACACACACACACACACACACACACACAGACCAGGGTGGTACATGATGCCCGAAAAAATGCCAACTGAGTCAGAACACATCAGACTCACAGGAGCAGACGACACAGTCACACACTGCTCTTCTGTGAAGTTGGGCTGGAAACGAACGCTAGCGGTTTTTCCATCCCCCACTTTTTGCAAATTTTGAAAATGCACAGGAACGTGAGGACGAGCTGGAAGCGTAAGAACTTTTTGTTTCTAGCAGTATCTCAGTTCAGGACCAGCCTCGCTGGAATTCCAGAACTTTTCCTGTGTTACAAGATGACATCATCATAACACAGTCCTTACTGCCTGCCTACCTGTGTCAGCCCCCTCACACAGTGGCTAGTGGAGGAGGAGGAGTGTGTTCAGTGCTGTAGCCGTGTGGACTTTCAGGATCCACTCTGGATCAAACTGATCCGGCAGAACCGGCGCTGCAGGAGAACCAGCCACAGCGGTGTTACAGCTGCTCAGGAGAGAAGGGTCTGTCTGCAGACTGCAGGACAGGGGCGGAACCTGGAGGAGCGGAAGCGTTCTGGAGGCTGACCAATCAGAGCACACTGGGCTCATCGGGAGGCGGGGCTTAAAGACGCAGGAGCTCTAACAGAGCGTTTCAGACAGAGGGTGAATAGAGACGAACAGTATGAAGGAAATAATTTGATCTTGGAACATTGAAGCTGTAAATCTGTTCTAGTAGAGCCCAGAAATAACGTCCTTTTTAAATGACATGAATCTGATGAGCTTTAAGGATGACCCCAGTAGACTGATTGGTTTGAGGCCTTATTTGCGTACTGCACTCTTTTGCCATATCAATACTGCCGTGGCCGATATCACGATCACGCTGATAAACTATATATTGTGCAGGACTAATCTAAAGCCCATTAAAAATCCCAGTAAACCAAACTCAAATTAAACACAGAAGACAAAGCAAACACATCTGAAGGGAACGAATGAGGTTAATAAAGGGTAAATTATTCAGCTTCTCCAAATCAGCAAAAACATTCCCTCTCTTTCATCCTGCTCAAACGGGAACAGAAAATTCCAGAAAACTCCAACATTTTACGGCAGTGAGAAATAAACGGGAGAACTATTTCAAAGTGAATGGGGAAGAGTGTCTCTGAAGGATCGGCCGTAACGAGGGCAAAGAGCCGTGACCTACATACATGAGAACTCCAGAGTTCAAAGGAAAAGAGAAGAAACCCCCCCCCCCCCCCCCACCTCATTTCCCTATACGGTCACACACTCGCCTCAAAATGTGGATTTCAACACGCTCAGGGAGAAATCTTCGGACAGAGTCCAGAGACTGAAATGCACTGCAGTCTGGACAACGCTGGGGCCAATAACCAAAAAACACGAACTAATCATCGTTAATCAGGCTGATTCTGCGGCCCCTAGAGATCAAAGCACATCAGTCGCTCTGCTCTGCCGTGAGAACTACAGAAAACGTCACATTTTGTCAGATAGAAGATGGAAAACTGGATACCAGCAGAACATCGACAGACAACTGGGCCATTAGTGCATCACAACAGCAAACAAAACGTTCTAGAATTCATTTACCAGCTCACTCGGTCACTCCAGCAGTTTAACAGCCTGAATGTTCACTTCAATAATAAAGAGTCCAACAAGCTCATCGCCGAACCTTACGCGATGATGACCGACCGAAGATGCGCTCATTCAGGTGACCAGCTGTCCTGATTAATCACACAACTGTCCATCTACGTACCTGTCCCAACTACTCACCTGACTGCTCACCTGTCCATCTAAACACCTGTTTAACTATTCTGCTGTCTGCTCACCTGTCCACGTACTCCCCCGTCTGCTCACCTGTCCACGTACTCCCCCGTCTGCTCACCTGTCCACGTACTCCCCCGTCTGCTCACCTGTCCGCGTACTCCCCCGTCTGCTCACCTGTCCGCGTACTCCCCCGTCTGCTCACCTGTCCACGTACTCCCCCGTCTGCTCACCTGTCCACGTACTCCCCCGTCTGCTCACCTGTCCACGTACTCCCCCGTCTGCTCACCTGTCCACGTACTCCCCCGTCTGCTCACCTGTCCACGTACTCCCCCGTCTGCTCACCTGTCCACGTACTCCCCCGTCTGCTCACCTGTCCACGTACTCCCCCGTCTGCTCACCTGTCCACGTACTCCCCCGTCTGCTCACCTGTCCACGTACTCCCCCGTCTGCTCACCTGTCCACGTACTCCCCCGTCTGCTCACCTGTCCACGTACTCCCCCGTCTGCTCACCTGTCCACGTACTCCCCCGTCTGCTCACCTGTCCACGTACTCCCCCGTCTGCTTTCCTGTTCATGTACTCCCCCGTCTGCTCACCTGTCCACGTACTCCCCCGTCTGCTCACCTGTCCACGTACTCCCCCGTCTGCTTTCCTGTTCATGTACTCCCCCGTCTGCTCACCTGTCCACGTACTCCCCCGTCTGCTTTCCTGTTCATGTACTCCCCTGTCTGCTCACCTGTCCACGTACTCCCCTGTCTGCTCACCTGTCCACATACTCCCCCATCTGCTTTCCTGTTCATGTACTCACCTGTCCATCTACTCACAAGTACACATAACTGTCTGCTTCCTGTGCATCGCCTTCCTGTCTGCTCAACTGTCCATCTACTGACCTGTCTGCTCACTTATCTGCTTACCTCTGTGTCTGTTCTCCTGGTCAACAACTCACCTGTCCGCATATGA